>NC_041363.1:12883462-13183462 GCF_900634415.1 Cottoperca gobio
GATGGTGCAAAAGGAGGACACGAGAAGTGAGAAGGAAATTTAAAAAACACATATTATGAAAACAAACACAGAAACAATGCACATATTCAACGTGAATTTTGATGTTCAAAATGTTCAAAGTTGATTAAAATTGTATTATATAGCTGGCAAGCAGGTGAAAATATGAACACATACACATGAGAATGAGTATGCTGCAGCCGTTTAGACTTAAAATACCCTCAAGGAAACCCTCACCAGAGGACAATTACACAGCTAACATTAATATAATTACAGACCATTTCCTACGATTTAGTGTCATTATATTGTTAATATAAAGGCTTTACCTCTTTAATGGAAATTCCAGAGAGGAAAAATAATTCCTTCACAGGCAGGTAGACAATGTAATCCCTAGGTTCCCCTGGACTATCCCCTTCCCAGCAAACACACTGTATGTGTGTGAGAGAGGTGGAGAGGGATGCAATGCTCTTATATACCAGCTAATGACAGATGGGAGGGGAAAGGTGGAGGAGGGGAGAGACGAAGAGGGAGGCGAGAGGGAGAACGGGTAGAGGTTAGGTTGGGAGGAGAGAGGGAGGAGAAAGAGGAGGGGAATCACCCATGGGTGGAGTGAGTGGGACACAGTAGAGGAGGAGAAATGAGAGAGATGATATGAAGGGGGAGATTAGGGGATGGGAGGAGACAACTCTCGAGGGGGGAGAAGAAGAGGTTGGAGGGGTGAAGGGGGGGGGGGATTAAGCCAAAGAGTGTGGGGAGCACTGCACACAGAAAAAATGACAAAGGGAGGGAGAGGAGGCACAGGAGAGGGAGAGAGGGCAAAGCAGAGGGGACAGTTTATCTTTCATCTGGATATTTTGGGAACATTGACTCAGTGCTGCAGGCTGCTTCATTTAAGGTGGAACCATCCGTAACCAGAACATGACCCGAGGACACATCCCAAAGGCTTTGATTAAAATGTCTCTCAAAGGTTACCTTTAAATGATACATTGGGGTGATGGTGATTTGATACAAGCTCAGGATCACCGCGTTTAAGTCCTGTAACACGGTAGTTTCACTCCTGCTGCGCTGATGCCCCAACTGAGCTTCTTCCTCAGTTGATGTCGCACTTTTGTTTTTACATTTTTCATTAACCATTTAACAATCTCAATCTCTGTACATTTTGGTACAAAGATGTGAGCAATCTAGTGCATAAGTGCAGCACCATCATTTCCATATTGCCCATTTATCAGTTTCTTCATTATTTATGTCCAGACAGCTGGCAGTTCTTCTCCCTCTGCACTTCTACACTGGCTTTTGTCCATTCCCCCTTTTCTGGCCAGACAGATCAATATAGACTTTGTATTTAGACTGACATAGTAGTGGCTCAATTAAACACTCATCCCATTTCTTTTTGGCCCTGACTGCCGAGAAAGGAGTTGGAAAGGAGAGGAGGTGTCTGGACGGTCTTCAAGATAGATAAAAAGAGAGATAGAGAGAGTGCACATAGAACTAAGATGGAGAGACAAGAGGGGGAAGGAACACTTTAATAAGATAACATCATGACGGATACACAGTATGTGTACACAGTATATGAGAAGATTAAATACGCAAAGTCACACACATAAACACAGGATGCTCTTCATTAACCTGCTAATAGACGTTCCCACACTGAGTCTAACGGAGACAGTGCACACTTCTCCAGCACGGCCAGGTTTAACAACAGCAGAGCTAACCCTGGGAGGAGCAGAGACGGCAGAGTCATTAACCCTATTTCCCCTGCAGAGCTGAGGAGGTCTTGATTGCTCATTCTTAAATTTTACAGCAAGGCACTGTGTTTATTCAAAGCCCTACCACAGATGGTTGCTCAAGTTCGTCGTTAAAAAGTCCAACCACATCTTTATACAGGGAGATGACATGGATTATGAGGACGATCTGGTTAGCCTTGTTTGATGCGATGGTGAACACCGTGGGACCTAACATTTCTCAGAGCTGCCTGCCACTGTAGAAACAAGTTTAATGCCAGCATTGCTCTGCTGTTAAATTAATTAAAACCATCTGCTGATTAGCCACAACAACAGTTACCATAACATCCTTGTAAACAGAGAACAACAGCAGGTCAGGTGTGGAAGAACAGAAGACAGATAGATGACAGCAAGCTAGAAAAGCAACAGCGCACCATATGCACAGATTGTCTCCACAGACAAACCCCCCCCAAAGTGCTTTGTCATTCGTTTCACGGCTTGAAATAATTAAAATGCCACACTGGTAATAACAATCAGCTGCTTTGCAGTCACTATAAGGACTAATGATAAGGATTGAGAGAAAATGTCCATTCCTGTTTCTCAAAGTCTAAGGTGTCTTCAAAAGTCTTGTTTTGTCAGTCCAAAGTCCAAAAATATTAATTTTAATATGATACATTTATAAAACTAGGTAATCTCCATATTTGAGAGGCTGAAAACAGCATTTTCTGCTGTTTTTGTATGAAAAATGAATTTAGTCGTCTTATTGTTGCAGCGCTCGTTTAAATCCACTTAAAACATAATGTTTCGCCCTGTGTACTACAGATTATACTTTCTCACATGGTCACATATATACTTATATAAAGAGAACTGCACTTTTTAACTTGGAGGTGTATTGTAAGAGTGGATGCAAGATGAAAAGGTCTTGTATAGACAGGGTTTGGATAAGTTGTCCACCTGATAACTTGTCTCAGGTTTCTCCAGGATGTCTCATTCCCATGTGACATGAGTACTGTTTTTGAGTCCCGTGAAGATTTAATTTCTAAAATAGTCTATTTCACTATCTTAAAACATTTGATCAATTGCTTGTATTGTCAAAAATGGCCAATGGCCAAACACAGCAACAGAGAGAACAAAAGAGACTTGTGGGCCGCAGGATAATGATATCAAACCCTAACAATAGAGAGTGTGCTATAGCTCCAAACCTCAGACACTCTGCCAGTCCTTTGTTCTGTCAAATGGTCTATTCCAGTCCCCATATGTTCACCTCTCCACATGCTTAATGATCACAGCTTAGCCCATAGCCAAAGACACATGCTCACAAACACACGTGCACACACTGAGACAAGCCCCACCCCAAAATGGTATGATAATCTACCCCTGTAATTGACATTTAATGCATCATCCACGTGAATAAAAGGGGAGCACTCACCCCTTCTTCTGCCAGCTGCACACACACGAGAACACACACACACACACACACACACACACACACACACACACACACACACACACACACACACACACACACACACACACAAACAAGCACATAAGCACACGCACACACACACAGGAGGGACACAGCATACATGCAATATTTCTCTTGTATAAATCATATGTTCAGGCCTCAACTGAAGACAACAGCAAACAATACAAATATAATGGACAACTCCCAGTTGCCCATTATATTTGATAAATTATGCTGTGTGCTAAAAAGGGTTTTGATTATTCTGTGAACCTTCATTTATATTCTATACTTTAAAAAGTACAAACTGTGTAGTAAGTGGTTCTATTTATTGTATGTTACAAGTGGGAGCATTCTGCCTCACAAGAACATAAAAAAGCAAAAGGTATGGTAATATAAATAACTGATTTCAAAAGACCTTGGGAAGGCGGTTTTGTTTAGTGCAAAATAAAAGAGTGGATATTGGAGGTATTTTCCTGTCTCCTTCAGTTAGACTGATGAACTCAGAGGAAATGGACTGGCATGCCAGCCTAAATAGCCTACAGTGAGAGGACAAATCACCGAAAAAACAAGCAAACTCCATAATCACACTAGTTATTCATTCAGCTTTCACTCACAGCTGTATACACACTTATCTACAGGTAGACAGACGAACATGTGTAAGGTTGTTTGTGTCGGGGAGAGTATTCGTCTGCCAGCCATCTAATCATTCTGAGCCCTCCAGACTGATATAAGCCCAACTAATCCCTTCCAACCTCTCTATGTAGAGTTAGAGGTAGGGTTAGTAGCCTTTTCTTTTCCAAGGTTTTTGCTAGTGCTGTCTGTCAAAACAATTCCTGTCCAGGGATTTAATTGAATTCACTGCCAAAACCACTAATTGTATTCTACCCAGATAAGTAATGCTTATTCATTGTTAGTAAAATGCATTCTAACACCAGATAAACCAACATTTTTCACTATATATAGACTGTTTCTCCAAACCTGTGGTGTATATAAATAGAAATGAAGTTAGCCTTAGATATGGACAAAATGTTACTTTCCCATTGTTTCGCTCAAGGGAACCAATTAATGTGTGCCATAGGTTTCCATGAAAATGCCGAACAAATCCGTCAAAAACAAAAAAATCCTGATTTGATGCGCCCAAGATATAACTCACTTTCGTAAATTCAGTGTACTATAATGCTATATATAATACTAACAAACTTGTTCGGAATCCAGAGATGAGCTCACTATCAGAACCCTGTATCTCCTGTCTGAGCTCAGTCACCGTTTATAACTGCTCGCTTTCACAGTGGAAAATATTCCTCTCTGCTTACCAGCCAACCAGACAGACAAACACACAGGGAGACAAAGAGCTCAGCACAAAAGATTGTCCATCCTAAGAGAGATAAACTGAGAGAAATCTGGCTTCAGCCGCAAAGAGACACAAACACACAGGTGCACACACACACACACACACACACGTGAATAAAAGGGGAGCACTCACCCCTTCTTCTGCCAGCTGCACACACACGAGAACACACACACACACACACACACACACACACACACACACACACACACACACACACACACACACACACAGACCACAAATGTCACAATTGTTTGAGTCAAGTCTGGGTCAAGCAAACAGAGGTATTTTAAAAGTCAAGTGTAATGTTGCCTCTGAGACAGCACAGAAAGCTTCACAGAAGACCATCCAGCACTTAAGATCAGCTGCTCTTCATCATTTGTACCCCCTATTTGGAAGCAGAGCAATAAACACTCAAGCCACTGACCTATTATTCTTTGTAGCTCCACCTTCATACATTAAGTCATGAACTTAAATGAGCACATTCGTGCTTCCCAGGATGAACTTTGTGTCAGTCCAACAACTTAGTGAATTTGGCTAAATTACTTTTGAAACTGACGCTGGTACAACCTCCTCAGCAGTGACTGATGTTTTGGCTGCCAGCACCGTCAGCATCCCAGGACAGACATTTGAGCCCCTAGTTGACTAACGACAAACTTACTGAAAGTTATGGCACTGTGAAAACAGCTGTTGCTGAGGGTTTTTCCCCCCCCACAGTGCAAAGCATTACAGAAATAGAGCAGCTTCTTGCAGCTGGAAAAAACTGCATTCAGTGGTGAGACAGCTCCAGGAACATCTTGGGAAACAAAAAAATAAATTATCAAATCTTTGGAAACGCTTTCTGGTCTTTAACTTTTGGCAGTATTGGCATTAGCTTTCCACAATTCCAGTATAATTGACCTCTTTTGGCCCATATCTAGAATCATTTCACAATATTTGTGTGTATATTAACTGTGAAAACATCATGGTGATTAAACATATTAAATATTGTTTTATAGTAATATACAGTGTATCATTAGGACAACGTTTGAAGTCTTGTTTGAAGTGTTGATAATATCAAAGATGCAGTTGTGTGTGTGATATTACCGACAATTTTATGACTTGGAAGTTGTAACTTTTCACGACAGATGTGCCTCATTCAGACTGCATTCATTACATCAGCCTCAGTGTCATGGCACTGGCTTTAGGGCAGGGGTGCTGTCAGAGTTCTGTGCGAGGGGGGGGGGGGGCGGGTAAGGATGTGAATGTGTAAAAAATATTTATTTCTTTTTGTTTGTATACTTTTTTTTTGCTTTATCTACAAACAATTCCACGACCCCCCTGCAGTACCTCCGCGGACCCCCTGTTGAAGACTTATGCTTTAGGGCAGGGGTCTGCAACCTGCGAGATATGTGGCGAGAAATGAGTAAACAACAGAAAATGTACTGTTGAAAGACATTTTGTGGGACATTTATGAGGCTGTTGTGTGTTTTAAAAGCCAAAGAAATGATCACCACCTCCATGTGGATGAAATCACACTGAAACGGACATAATCAAACACAAACTGGCCTATTTGTTTATTTTTACTCTTGTTAAGCTGCAGCTATATGTTGTTTTTATCTCAAACTTGTTTTTATTCATTTCATTTTTATATTGTATTTTGTATTGTTTTATATATTCATTTTATTTTATTTATTCAACAAATATGGGGAGGACTCAAATAGGTCTCCATTCTGTGTTCCATTTCTTTCAAACATGGCAGTATATTTGTTCCTTCTCTTTTAAAGAGTTTGGTGTTTGCCTTTGTTAAAACAGGTAAAAAAAAATAGCAATACCATCTCAACAGTTTCCTTTATTGTAAAATTTACAAGCTGAGTTATCAAATATGTTTTGCGGCTCCAGACAAATCTTATTTTGTGGAAGAGGGGACAAAATGGCTCTTTTTATAGTAAAGGTTGCCGAGCCCTGCTTTAGAGGATAAGGAATTATGTATGGATGGTGTTTTTTCTATTACTTTTAGACAAATATGTATCCATAAACCCTTTCTAATGCTTTACCTCCTTCCTCTCTAGCAGACAGCACAGCAGCGGTTCTGTGTTGCCTGCAGAAACTGAGAAATGAACACAGGATCTAAAGGGGAAAAGGTGACGGAGGGCAGCTAAGATCACAGAATGATGGGTAGAAGAGAAGAAGTGATGCGAAATAATTGATTAAAAATTCATCACAAACTGAACCTCAACCTATCTTTAATTAAGTGCTGTAGTCTGTGTGTGTGTGTGTGTGTGTGTGTGTGTGTGTGTGTGCGTGCGTGTGCGTGTGTGTGTGTGTGTGTGCGTGTGTGTGCGTGTATGTATGTGTGTGTGCATGTACACTCACCATGCCTGCCAATATATCAGTGACCAGAGGCAGAGCTTTAGTATTAGCAGAGTCTCAAGGGGAGATCAAAGCATCTGCTCCATTCAGCACAGACTAAAGCATGACCAAACGTCAATACTTACCCGCCCCGCCCCCCACACATTCTTCCTACACCTCTCTCCCTCTTTCTCTTCATGTGGATGTACTGTATGTGTCCATCTTCCATTGTGTATTTGTTATGCTTTATTCCACTAAATGTAACCTAATGTTTACACCATCTCCTCTCTATCTCTGCCTTAATGTCACTTATCTATAATGTACCTTTTACGTGCAATGATAGCCATTAATAAGCCTAAGATTTACTTGTTGATATTGTTACGACAGCAACAACAGTTTAAACAAATACACTGAGTGGTTGGCACTTAAAATCCAAATGAGGGTTTGTGGTTTTTTGTAGAATAAACACCACTTTTTCCATTTTCATTGACAATTGCACACCAATTAGAATACCAACAAAGAAGTGATATAGCCTAGTCCTAGAGTAATAAAAGTGGAAAAAACACTCACGAAAAACAGCTGATAAACTCTGAATGTAACCTAAATAATGTACAAAAACTACACAAGGCAGTAGAAGCATTCACCGTGGGTTAAGCAGGTGTTTACTACTCACCGTGTCGTTGTGCAGTGCCTTGCTCCTGCTTCTGTAAGGCTACCATGTCCTCTCCGGTGTCCTGGGACAATTTACAGTTTATTAGACATCCGCCGCCACTTATTGAACTCTGTGTGTGATAGGTCCGCCAGTAATGGAGCAACGTCATTACGCACTGAGCAGGAGAGAGGGTTCAACATCGAGTACATTACAAATACAGTCAAATACAGCATCACCCACTGGACTGATGGGCTTGTTGTAATTAAAAGTGGTCGCATCCGTCCTCATAAAAGGCAGAGCAGCGTCCTGCCAGGTATAAATTACATCATATGCCAGTAATTTTAGATGGGAGCATTGGTTTTACTGCACGCGTATGCTTCCCTGCATGGTGGTGTAGCCTAACCTCGTTCTCCCTCTTTCGAACACACACACAGTCATAGAGTATGCTCATGCGCTTCTGTCCGTCATGAAGTTGTTGGGTGAAAGGAAATAAAAAACTGCAAGATTATCACTAATGACGTCATTATAGTGTATTTGTCCATCAGTAACACAAGCTGCAATTGAGCATCAGCACAAGGCATACAGTATATTCAGACATTGTCAAACTCTCATCCAAAAACTGTATCAGTATGATGATAGGCTACGGTATGAAAACATGATCATAATATATGACATCAGTTGTCTGGATGTTTTGGGGTGACAGGTGCATTTTTAATGAGGAACACACTGTCTTCTCGTACTACATGAGTGTGAGTTAATGTGACATTTTGATATTTTCTTTTACTTTCTAAAATGACTTCACTGTTGGAAATGTTACTGAATTAAATAAAAGAAGCTGCAGCCATCTTCCACAGTGGGTGAAATCATAGATAATATGATTCACTACATCCATCTAGTGGCCATTCATTGTCATTACATATGAAATAAACGTATTCCAGAATTCGTGCTGCTCATCCTTTTTAAATATGCAAGTGATGGAATGAAATTAACTACAGTTAGGCTACTCAAGTCCATACTATGAAACATTTTGTACTTTTTACTCCACAATAAACTGAAGGATCAAGTGTTTCTTTATGGATTAAGTAAAATAAACAATTAAAAAACCCTCATGGATTAGATGGACGATACATTGTAAAAACCTGAAAACATGGTGTTTGTATGCGAGTAGGCTACCAGGCAGCAGGGAAAGAACCCTGATGCAATAGTTCAGTTATTTATTGAAAAAGTGAAGATACAAAGCTTACTGGCATGGGTAACAAAACATTCCAAACAGAAGTAACAGAGAATCCACAGTAAACAGGAAGAGGGCAGGAGAGGTACAGGCAGGCACAGGTAAGGGTTCACATTCAGGAACAGTTTGCAACGTACAGCGTTTACAATTCAGAGGATGGACCGCAAAGGCATAAAGCAACATTGCCAAACTGGCAAAGAGCAAAGTGGAGATTGATTGTTAAATGCTGTGGGGGTAATTGGGGAATAAGGAACAGGTGAGCAGGTGACTGAGGCAGGTGGGAAAGTCTGAGAGCATGCAGTGAATGGATGAAGTCTCCAAGTCTGGAGAGTTCAGGAAATGCATGTGCCTAGGGGTGTTGTGAGAAGTGGCTGAAGGGAGAGACAGAGAGGCAGAATGGGTAAAAATAAACACAACTGAGGCAGACGTGAAAGGTCTTATAGAATATACAATGCATTGCTGTAGATCATTAAACTATCCATGAGTATATAAAGTGGTTAAAATGTGCTCAATCTTAAACAACTACAGCGGTAAAATAGGACATACACATTATTGCCATTTATCTGCATCCAAAATGTCTGCTGGGAAAAATGCATGTGAAGGATGCCCTAACGATGGACTATCCATTTCACCCTCCAGCTAACGTCAAGTCAAAGTTTATTATAGCCCAACACCACAAATCATGCCCCAAAGGGCTGTGCATATAAAACAAACAGCAATGAGCAACATTAGCAGTCAGGTGCTTTGTATTTTTCCAACAAGGTGTAATTCAGATCAATTCAAACCTTTGCTGGGACCCGAGGTTTTATAAAGCTTACATGCACGCTCCTGTGGTGTCAGTGAAGCGAGAGGCAGACAGTCAGACCTGTCATGAATACTTAAGTATTCCAGCTAATTGTTAATAATGGAAAAGACTGAGTTTAAATTCATGAATTTAATGTATGTGGAATATGAATAGTGAAACCATCCACAGTAATATCACTTTGTCACAAAAAACAACAACAATTACGATATGTTGTCATAGTTCGTTAATATGCACATGTAGGGAAACATGCATACAGTATTTATAGAGCCAACTTTGTATATTCTAATTTGTGCTGCAAAGCATTTGTTCCAACTGGAGTTGTATACAAGTTTGTTCTTTTAAAGTACATGATTTTACTGAAAACAAACCCCAGTTTAAACACACTGAAAGTACCCAGTGCACAGTGACTCCCTTTAGCTGTATTGTACCTGCAAGAAGTATGTCTGAGGCATGATCACATCAGCACCAACGAAAGACAAGCAGTACATGAAACAGCATATCAAGATAAAAAATATTACATCAAATCATATTAACATCAGTGTGAAAAACACAATCCAGACAAGGCTCCGTACAACAGTTTTATTGGTTCGCTTTAAAGACGCCGAGGCGTCAACTATCAGCTCGATAGTGTCATTTTATACAGTAAGCACTGGATTGTGGTCCCTCTGTGGTGTTAGCTGTCAAACTAATGTGAAAGAAACATTATTTTGTTCCTGTACTAAAGGACATCTCTGTGTAGTCACAAAAATGTTGCTGAAATATAATCTGAAAAAGGTCCATCCAGTGTAACTGAGAAACTGAGAAAGGAGGAAGAGCAATTCATTAGGTCAAAGGTCACGCTGTAGCCTCTACAACAACACTAACAATGCTCCCCGCATGTTGCCTTTAACGTAATAATAAATAATAATATTTATACGTGGCATTATAATAAAAGGTCTGACAATAAGTATGCAAGTGACCTTCAGTGAGCCGTGCGAGGCTACTCTTCCCGTGGTTTACTCTACATTCAACTTCACCCTCATAATTTTGAAATATGCTTTCGTAACTTTATATTCTCCCTCATTTCGTCAAACACTGAAATATTAGACTTCTGCTGAATAACAAAAAGAAGACAGAAGGCATACATATAGATACATCAAAGTCAGTTTAATCTCTAGGAATCATATTTGTCCTCTAATGACTCATGTGGCACAGACCTACAGTATATAGCACAACATATTACCACATGTCATTAATCATGCAAACACAATGTCAGGCCAGTTGTTTGGGCTGACCTGTGTTTTCTGGATAAAGGGAAAATAACTTAAAAACACAATCACTCAAATATCAGTGTAAACGTGTGCGCTCTTCTTGAAAATGTGACAAAGGGTGGATTCATAAAGTTCAATCAGCACAGAACATGAAAAAGTGTTACTCCAACATTTTCTCACCATCGTTTCCTCATAATGTTTGTAATGTTTGAGAGGACTCTGAATGAGCCTTCCTCTCCGCCACTGAAGTTACTGTTGTTTTTACTTTTGTATTTATTTTCTATCTTAATAATAGTGCAAATAAACTAAACTACAAAGTAACAACAGATGCACAAGTATCAAATGCTAAAACGCAGATGATACAGACATTAAACCAAAGATTGATCATAAGTGTGTGAATCAAAAGCCACTTTTTCTTTACTTGCAATAATGAGCCAGTTAAGAGCAAGAGGAGATTCATTGGACAGAAGTGATTCTGTTATTCTGGTAAGTGCAATAAATTAACCATCCAAAAATAATAATAATAATAATGATAATAATAATAATAATAATAATAATAATAATAATAATAATAATAATAATAATAATAATAATAATAATAATAATAATAATAATAATAATAATAATAATAATAATAATAATAGAATGAACACAGTCTTTAGTAAAGATCATTGGTCATGTGTACTGTATATAAATCTCGTTGCTGCCTAAAATAGGATTTTGAATCACACGCTCACTCAGATCACTGGCAACAACACTGTAGCATTCACAAGCAACACACTAGTATTTGTTTTATGAATAGGAAAAGTGTAAAGGAACAGTGGAGCGTTTGTTTCAAAGCGCAGTGTCCACACATTGAGCAAGACATATTAAAGTCACCACAAAGAAAAATGTAAAAGTTCTTATTTTATGAGACACATTTGTCTCTGCCTCAGTATTACATAACAGCCTCACATTTTCATTATCCCACTCTCTCCCTGCCAATAAAAATTCTGAGAGGTCCACATTCCCTAAAGGAACTACTACCACAAGACAATAATTGAATATATATACCTTGTATACTATAAAAACCTAAAGTTATTCCTTTGCTTTCCTTCTGTAGAACCTTTTGTGTGATATTAGGACTAAAAATAAACAGAAATGTAGCTTTTTTTGGTTCATGTTTCCTCCTTTTAACTCAAGTAAACTGGTCTAATTTTAAATGCTAATGACCTCTCACACAACAGTGGTGGGACTCATCAGGGACAACAACGAACTGGCCTACAGGGAGGAGGTGAAGCATCTGACAGACTGGTGTCACACCAACAACCTGATCCTGAATGTTGACAAAACAAAAGAGATCATTGTTGACTTCAGGAAAAAACAGCACTGTCACACCCCCCCACTCCTCCTCAACGGCACAGCAGTGAAGACTACAGACAGCACAAAGTTCTTGGGGGTGCAACTCCCAAATAGTCTGACCTGGTCCCTTCACACCTCCTCACTGGTGAAAAAGGCACAGCAGCGCCTACACTTTCTGCGTAGGTTGAAAAGAGCACAGCTCCCCCCTCCCATCTTCACCACGTTCTACAGAGGCACCAGAGAGCATACTGACCAGTTGCATCTCTACCTGGTCTGGAAACTGCAACACCTCAGACTGGAAGTCTGCAGAGAGTGGTGAGGACAGCGGAGAGGATCATCGGGGCGTCTCTTCCTTCCATCAGAGACATTGCTAATAAACGCTGCCTCACCAGAGCCCAGAACATTATAAAAGACCCCACTCACCCCCACCACGGCCTGTTCTCCCTGCTGCCCTCTGGCAAGAGGTTCCGCAGCATAAAGAGCAGAGCAACCAGACTCTGCAACAGTTTCTTTCCCCAAACCTGTCAGACTGTTTTTCTCCTGAGCAATGTGATGTGAACTCCACTCTAAGAACTCTTAAATGTATATATTTTATAGAGTGTATATATGTTATTTATATAAAGTACATTTATATTTTAAGTACACATTTTATTTTATATTTCTGCATCAGCACCACGACATTTTTAAATATTTATGACCAATTACTCAGTCACTTTTACAGTAAGCCAGGACAAACAAAATTTCATTTTGAATTGTACATTGTATAATCTCGAAATGACAATAAAGTTTTTTCATTGATTGATTGATTGATTCAGTCTCCAGCAGATAATCCATGAAGTGTGCACAGTTCATGGACCTAAACTTGAATAGCTAAACTAAGAATCCAGTTTGTCTTGGGCCCCAAACTCATGAAAGTATATTGTTACACATGTCATTTTTGAGGGATCTAATAACAATATGCTGCAGCCCATGCTGCCCCTCGGGCTGCACCTGTCCCTGCAAAAGTCTGACAAACACGGCATACTGCATACCGGTTCCAATACCATTTCCGGTCATATTGTTTCATTTTGCATACCAACCTTTCTTCTGCACTCCAGTTATATCTAACAGAGTTGTATAACTTTAAAGGATGAGTCAACAAACCAGAAACAATTAATCATTTTGCTAGAAAAATGCTTTGTCCACAGCCAAACACCAAAGCAAGTCTGGGCTTACAGAGAAGAGTATGTCTGTGGTGACACATTCTAATAAATAATAAAGCTTCAGTGAAAAGAAAAAGAGGTAAATTCTTGTCCAGCAAAGTCCAGCTGGTCAAGGGAGTAGCGCCACTGCCTCAAAGACTTCTGAGGAGAAGTTTAGGCTGACAAAAACATTGTTCTCCATTGCCTCAACACTGTCTTCTAAGCAGACAGTGTCACGGTTGATGAGGCTGCTTTCAGATGTGGGACTGATGACAATTATGCGTGGGACATCCTGAGACGATCTGAGGTCAGTGGTCGGGATTTTTCCAAAATGCAGCGAATCGAGGGAGTCGCTCTTGTGGTGATCACTGACGCTGCCTTTACTCTCCCTTGCATCTGAAAACTCGCTGGTCAAACTCTGGCTGCGCCTCCTGGTCAGAACCAGTAGGGGGAGAGTGGCGACGGTGAGAGAACTGCAAACCAGTTCATGGTCACAGGTGCTCGATGATTCACTCATGGTAGATGGGTGCTGGCAATGTAAAAAAAAACAGTTTCCTCAATTACCCAAAAACACATTTAAGCTGAATTTGCACTTTTTCTATGTTGTGTTTTCTCACCTTCTCTGCTTCGTGGGTTAGGGTAGACTTCCTCTCTAATTGTTTCTTATAAGACCTGCTTCTGGAAGACTGTCTGTACGATGACATGCTTCTGAGGGAATCACCTGACTGCCTTCCCAAATGCTCCATCTCTACATCCCTTAATACCTGCAGGACAGAACAGAACTAATATGAGCTGAATTGAACTAAACTAAAAGGAAATCCTTCAAGATGAACTCAGCTCAGATCAGTATGTAATTTCCCTTTTAATAAAAAGCTCTGAGAGTTAAACTCAAAATGTATCAAGAAACAGAAGCAACTTAATGATAAACTTTACATTTTTGCAGAAGCAGAAGATTATGTTAGTCAAGCTTGGAAAGGTTCACATCTGCTGTATATCTTACAATGGTGCTGGACATAACTCAAAGAAAATACTCAAATATTTTCCCCATGCAACAAGGTTTCAATTGTGGCAAATGCATCTTTGATTGAATTTAGTTTTAACAATAACCTGCAATGAAAAACTTCAGATTCTGTCGCATAAATGAGCTGTTGGAAGATAATATCCACTTTTATATTAAACATCCATTTCTTTAAAACGTATTTGTGCATTGACCATTTGCCATATTTTAGTGAAGCATATTCAAATCAACCATTTTAACCAAATGCCACATTTGAAAATAAAAAAGCACATGGGAATAAATGCTATAAATATTTGAATACAAATCAAGATGTATAACACATGTATGTTTCTCACAGATTGTTGTTGAGAGACTGTAAAAGTCACAAAGATTAAAAGAGATTTAAGGCAAAATATTCACAAAATTCCTTCAGTTTAGTGATAGCCCATCTTATTGAACAACAATATAAAGGTTAAAGGATTACCATGTCAGGGGACGCTGCAACAAAGTGCGTCCTTGATGCTGTGGACTGCCTGCTAATGATGGAGTCCCTGTAAGAGGACTCGCTAATGGAGGAGGAGATGCATTCCTTCCGAGGAGTGGGAAACAGAAACCAAAGGCAGGGAAACTTTTCAGCCAGAGTCATCCTAATAAAATACAGAACAGAAAAAAAATATCCTCAGTTTATTTTGTTTTTCAAAGTTGTTTATGATGAACTACTTTCAAATCAAGATATAATACATGTACAAAAGACAAATAGAATTTACCTGTATTTGTTGTGTATGATAGCATAGATGATAGGATTGTAGATAGCGGAGGCTTTTGCTATGATTGCAGGGACAGCCTTGGAATATGGCGACAGGATGTCGGCATGACTGAATGAGACAGAACAACAGTTGCTTGAAAAAAAAACATGTTCATCTTGTAGTCCTTTGTTTCTAGCGTGACAACACCACATGCCTACCACGACTCAAAGTTCCCTTTATCTTTCTATATTTTGTAACTTAATGAAGGGGTGTATTGGATAAGGGATTAGCCTAAATGTGCCAACTGCCACCGAGGGCTGGTTTAGTCCATCTGATCGTTTGGTGTGTGTGTGTGTGTGTGTGTGTGTGTGTGTGTGTGTGGCCACCGTTCGCCTGTGAATGCGGGCAAATATATGATTTTGAAGTTAGATAACTATACCTCATGTCAGAAGAGACATGCGGTTTAGTGAATGTTGTAATAAGCAGAGGACATATGAGCAGCTTTACCTTCTGCTGTATGTCACTGATCCAGAGCAAAACATTATGTAATAACACATTAATGCCATTTTGGGGAGATTTTAAACCAGATTGGCAGTCAGAGTGTAGCATGGCAGTCACTTGTAACTTTCGTTTGACTGCCATGTCTGCTGATTGTTGGTTTCCTCAATGTTTCCGGCCGAGCCTCATTCGATTCTTAATACTCAACTAATTAGTTGATGCATCTAGATACATTTTTAAAGAAGCAGGCAGGTGATTATGAAATATGATTAAATCAAACACATCGTAATATATGTATGTTACAGTTTAGTTTGTGTCTTATTATTACATGAAGAAACCCCAGAAGTTAATAATGTTTTATTTGTCGTAAAACAGAAAAACATGAACATCAGCTCTGACACAAGTCTTTCAAACTGTTTGCTGCTTATTGACAATACATTTCTGCTTTTCATCTTTGAAAAAACAAACAGTAATTCACTCTTAAAGATCCAAGCAAAGAGAACATTTGTCAGGACGCTAGTGGAAATCTGGAAACCCATTTAAAATTTAAGATGATGTCTCTTTAAACTTGCAAATACTGCACGTAGCACAGCATAAACTGTTTAATCTACATAATGTAGTTTGTGAATCAAACTACATGTGCTGCCGTATTACCTCCACAACAGCTTTTCCATGTAAACTTTACTGAGCAGCATGTTTAGTGTGTTAACTTGTGGAGCGGACTACACTGTGTCCTGTCCCGTCAGATTATTTAATGTCATGTATTTATGTTATAGTTTAGTTCATGTTCAGTATGTAATACCTCTCAGGTCAGGTTATGTTAAATTACAGTCACGCTTGTCTAATGTCGTCTTGCACTGCCTAGTGTGTTTTTCCCGCTCCTGATTGTTGTCACCTGTGTCCCCTTACCTCATGTATATATAGTCCTGTCTCTCCTTGTCTTGTGCCAGTTTGTCTTGTAAACTTAATCAAGTGTATGTTTCTTGTTAATGGGATTTTGGATTAAAAGATCTTTTTGTTTGAACGTCGCTGTTTGAGTCGCGTATTTTGGATCCTGTGTTTTTTCGTTCCGTGGTTCGTGACACACTGTGCATAAAGAATGTCTCTGGTAGCACTGACATATACAAGGAGTAAACATGTCTTACAGTGTCCCTCAGTACATATACTGAATGCACACTGGTTTACATTGTCCACCATTACTTCAACAATAATGGGTCGCATGTATTCAAAAGTAACTGGTTGGAATCTTCAGAGAGTAACGATTACTACATAACAGAGACGCTATTATAGAGGATCAAAAACATTATCTGAAAATGTACAAGCACACCAAAAACATTTCAGCATAAAGATTCTCATTCATGAAAGAAGTCTTACCCGGCCCAGGAAATCAGCGTGACACAGGCGTACGGTGACCAGGAGAGGACATAAACCACAATGACGACAAAGGCAATCTTTGCCAACTTCCACTCACTCCTCATGGACTTCTGCTGGATCAGGGTGGATTTCCTCACCTGAGCCCCCAGACGCTCGACCTCCCTGTAGGTGGAGCAGGATGAAGACGGCAGTTAGAGAAAGCTAGACCCCAAATCATATTTCAGGTTATTCAAATCTGACTGGACATTTTATAACACCAATCTCTGCACAATAAAGAAGTGATTTAAGATGAAGAAAAAGAAGCCTTAGTATTCACTTCTGGTTTGGGATTTGTAAGGATGTACGCATCCGTATACATGAATTGTACACATGTATTTAAAAAAAGTAGGTCCTTTTCCGTGTCAATAAACTCAGCAACAAAGAGGAGCGCAAATTATATAAAATGCATTTCTGGATTATCCAAATCATTTATATTGCATTTATCTCCTCCTAAACAAGAACACAATAACATAAACACACTCTCTGATAGAGAGTTACAGTACCTGCCCGTCTTCCGTACAGCCAGAAACATAAAGAGATAGCAGTAAAGGATGATCCCCAGAGGAATGAAGAAAACAAAACAGCACAACATCATCGTGTAGCTCCTATTGGCCAATGTGTATGTGACATAATCCCATGTACAAGACGTCATCAGGCCCTCCGGGATATAGGAGCCTATAAGGGTGAAAGAACATCATGTTTTTATTAAGCTATCGGGTATTACATCAGTTGTTCTGCATTTTGTTTCACATAAGACTTTGTTCTTGCTATGATGTAATGTCTGTTGAGCAGTAGATTGAGATCGCAGGTTAGCTGTGTTAATACAGGTGGAAGAGAATGGAGATCAGTTACATAATCCTTGCATCAGTTTATCTACAGCACAGGTCATTTGCCTGTTTCTGTTGTTTCTGCACTTCTGTGCCAAGTGAATGAGGATGATAAGAAAAGACATCCAGGGTAGAAGAAACTCACTCCAGCCAACAAGAGGAGCCAGACTCCAAGCCAGAGAGTAAAGCCAGACCATGAGGATGGCCAGGGTGGTTCTTCGCTTGGAGCTCCAGTGAATGGCCTGCAGAGGCTTGGTGATAACCAGGTAGCGGTCGATAGAGATGGCCAGTAGGTTTATCATGGAGGCGATGCCAAACAAGGCGCCACAGAACGCATACATCTTACAGCCTGCAGCGAAGGAACACATACAAACATATAAATGACTCAACAACAACAAGAGCGCAATACTACAATGTGTGTTTGTTAAAAGTGTGATTAATAGGGAATTACCCATCTCTCCAAACATCCATTCCTTGTAGAGACAGTTGATGAAGAAGATGGGGGACTGTGTGAAAGCCATGAGGAAGTCACTGATCGCCAGGTTCATGATGAAGTAGTTTGGCAGGTTACGAAGCTTCTTGTTACTACACACACACACACACACACACACACACACACACACACACACACACACACACACACACACACACACACAGAGGAAGGAAGGAAAGCTTTATGGTCAGCCTGAACAAAATACCAAATGTAGTAGAGAGCCCTGGAATTTGAGGAGTTAGTTACAATATGCAAAGGAAAAAAAAGTTGGATTATTGGCATATTATGCATTGGTGTTATAATTTTTCCTCTGAGCCACTGTATGACTAGGTGTATAGCTAATAAATAAATAATATATATAATATATTTTGTTATAAAGCTTTTGATCAAGATTTTATTAAGGGAAGAAGAAAGTGTCATCTGAGTTAAGGTACACTTGTATCTCACACTATCTTGTTTGAAAGCATCTCAGCAACACATAACTGTTTAATTATCAGCATGAATCAGAAACAAGCTCTTTTGTTATCAGCGATCTCAGGATTAGCACTGATGCCACCAAGGTCTCCGTTCCAGTTGTATTAGATTAAAGTGCAGCCTTTGATATAATTGATCACCCTCTTCGTATTGAGTGTTTTAGATTGGTTCTGCTATTACATATAGTTTTCTAACTATAGGAGGTCATGTATCAAGGGAATATGAGTTGCCCAGGGAAGCTGCATTGGTCGTGTACATACTTCCTTTAGGGGATATTATCAGAGAACAGAAACTCAATTTCCACAGCTATGCTGATGACACACATCTGTTTATTTCTTTGGACCCAAGTGATGACCTAACCCTCTGCCAGATAACAACTGGTTTGGCTGCAGTAAACAAGTGGATGCAAACCAACCTTCTTAAATGAAATGCTGAGAAAGCAAAAATGTTATGAGTTGGCCCACAAACAAAAAGAGAGTTAGTACATTGCCAAACGTGGCAATGTGACCCCACATGTTACACCAGTAGCCTGGGCATTATCCTTGACTCAGACTTCCATTTTAAATCCACATAAAGAAGGTAAAAAAGTGAGCTTTGTTTAATTTAAGAAATATCACAAAAGTATGGCCATTCATATCCCAACAAGATGCCAAACTACTTGATGTTGTGTTTTTCTTCATGTTCAAGTAGACTATTGTAATACTCTCCTCCCAGGTCTTCCAAAACATTCCCATTGATAAACTACGATTAATTCAGATTCAGAATTTTAACTAGAACAATAACGAGAGAGCAAACCCCCCCCCTCCCTTTTAGCTAACCTGCACGGGCACCCAGTGCCTGTTAGGATTAAAAAGCCCTTTGCTGAACTGGTCATCTCTGTGTGAACCTGAATTCCTAGCAGCTTGATTAAGCAGCGTATTGACCTGATGTCTTCATCCCCTGACTCTGTATTGATTAAACTCTGTTTCTGCATCTACTGAATTAAAAGTGATTGAACACCAAACAATCAGGTTTTGTATGCAAGGGTCGTGTGAATACGTTTTTTTGTGTCTGCTTGTTTGCCTCTTTTGATATCACTGCTATGTATGTGTTTATGTAACCAAGTGTCTGTGCATGCATATGCATATTACCACAGTATTCTCTTCATTCCTGGAAAATCATCATATCGAGTGACATCTTACTTAAAAGACAATTATCTCCCTCTGTGATTGTGTGCGCGTGTTTGTGTGTCTGTGTGTGTGTGTGTGTGTGTGTGTGTGTGTGTGTGTGTGTGTGTGTGTGTGTGTGTGTGTGTGTGTGTGTGTGTGCGTGTGTGTGCGTGTGCGTGTGTTTGTGTGTTAATGATTTTCTCTTGGAACCCTTAATAACATCATGTGCATTTCTGATTCAGTAAACACAAATTATCAGCACAACACAATGGAGAACCCATTTAATCTATCCCCAGTAATGGACAACTGAAATATAAAAGCTTCTGACAATCCCCATAACACACACACACACACACACAAACACACTTTTTTCTTTTTTATCTCTGACCCAGTTTCTGTGAAACCGTTAATATCAGTAGCACAGTAGGAGGTCAATAGCAGTCCAAATTACATAACAAATAACATACATTGTTCCTCTTTGACTTCTTAAAGGAAGTTTAAAATGTAAGAACCACTCATCTTGCAGAATGAGAATGTGAATTTCGCTATGGCTTTAAACTGCTTTCTAAATTTGATTTATAACAGTAAAAAAAACACATTTCACCAAAATGTAAAGACAGATGTGTACGATGCATACAAATAATTACATTTGGGTAGAAGCACAGTTAAAAGCCTCAGTCGTGATCTCATATCACGCATATTTTCACCAAAAAGGGATCTTCTATAATATTCAGAAAGTAAACTAATACGTTTTCAAAGATTACTTTACTGGCTATCGGCTGCTATTTGGAAGCCCTTTGATCCTCTGAAGAGTATAATACAAGACACATACTGACCCTCCCTCTGCAGTGAATTAAAGACAACTAAAGCCTCTCAATCAAAGTTGAGAAATATAAATGTATTTCAAACACCCCACGCTACCTGTGCTTACTGATCCACACACTCAGTGTTTCTGTCCGTCTCTCTATCTGTCTAGCTCTCTGTGAGACCATAACATATATAAGTGACTATAACATCCCCTCAGGGCTCCGATTTGAAGAGAGACCCACGTTAAAAAGGTTAAGGGATGCACTGAAAAGAACAGGCACACGCTATGATTCAATGTGAAAATCGGAAGAAACAAAAACCACTCACACAAACCCACCTATAGAAGGCGAACATAACCAGCGCGTTGCCAGTGATGCCCAGAATCCCGATAACAAAGACAAATAAGGCGACGATGTAGTGAGCATGGTCAGGCACATCCACCTTGCTGATGAAGCTGCTCTGGGTGTGAGCTTTCTCTGGCTCCATGCTCTCAGTGGACCACATGGTTCAAACACCTCATCAGGACTGCCAACCTGGCAGGATGCAGTGGGTTTACCAGATTGTAAACTTTGCTTTCCATATGTCGGGTCTCCATAGTAGTATCATTTGCACAAGCGATACAGTATCTTCTTTAGATTGTGCTTTATTAAGGTCTAGATTGATCAAGATTCACTTTAGTGAGTGAAGCCCTCGTTCTTCCCATCATAAAACATCCATTCAATTATATGAAGCAGCAGGTTTGTGTAGATGTGAAATGTAAAGTCCATATGTTTACTTCTGGAACAAAAGCTGGAAGAATGAAAAGGGTGATCTGTACAAAAGGATCTTATAATGCCAGATGTTAACAAGTTGTTATGCTTTTCTGATCTGTAACAAAATGTAGAAAAAACTACAGATCCTCTTGAACTTCTTTGTCCAGCAAGTTAGATGCTAGACGATGTCCACAGCTGTCCAGTCAATAGTTATTTCCAAATGTATCAAATGTAGACGCTACATCCATTCTGTTATTCTCCTCTGGTCTGCAGTTCAACAACTTGTCTTCCGCCTAATGTTTCCTGTTTGATACTTGGGTTATTGAGTTGATTATATACATCCAGTATATTGAATCCCCCACTCGTTGCACATTGTCACTGTCCGTCCACTCAGTGTTAGCCTGCAGCCTCTTCATCCATCACACCAGCTGTGCACCAAGCTCTTGATCAGTGGCCTGTCTCTGATTATCTTACCAACTAGCGACTCCAACCTCTCATCTTTCTCTCTCTCTCTCTCTCTCTCTCTCTCTCTCTCTCTCTCTCTCTCTCTCTCTCTCTCTCTCTCTCTCTCTCTCTCTCTCTCTCTCTCTCTATGTGTCTCTCTCTCGCTGTCCCATGTTGTTCTGGGTTGCGCTCTCAGCCCTGCCCCCTTGTCATTCTCTCTCTCTCTCACCCCTACCCACCCTTCATGTAATATGGCCCAGCCCAGGGCTCTAACCCTTTAACTACGAGATCCTTACATAACAGCCATAATGCTCACTAACACTACCAGTATTAACAGCCATTTTAGCACAAACTACACATGCACACGATGATGCAGGTGCGTCACCTTTCATGTCTATCTATTTATGCCAGTCTGCAATTCATTACAGCGGTCAGTAAACAAGCTGACCAGTCTGTGAATCCTCTGGAATGCATGCAATTATTCTGAAATGTTCTCTTGTCCAAAAACATTCAGCTCTGCTGCATCATTGTTGTGCTCACACTCACCAACATGCACATACTTTTTAAGAACATCAAACTAATTGGTCTTCCCACTCCAAATGTTTACCGCCGATTCACCACAGCTCCAACTCGCAAAGGCACACATCATTATCCAGAACACACACACACACACACACGCGCGCGCACACACACACACATACTCACTTATTTAACATTTGATACCTTCCCTTTAGCTGTATTAAAAGGTTATTCATGTGCAGAAGGGCCAGCTTTAAGAAATCTTAAAATACCACAGAAAAATTTAACCCCAGAGCCAAAACATTGTTATTTTAGAAGAGTACTCATTCCCAAAGGATTTATACAAATCTGGAAATAAGATCATAGTATAATGATGTAATATCATGGACATGCAATGTCCCAATTAAATATTTATGCATCACCGACATTGCAAAACAACATGGTAGCAACTAAAATCTGTGAAACCATCAATCAAGTAGTTCAGGCGAATGGGCTTTACTTGGTTAAATAATGCACAATGTGAATCTAAGAAAGTGTGCATATTGTCTTCAATAAGAATAATTGTATTTGATAATGTGATCAAGATCCATTTCGGAAGAGGCATTATAAAGCCCTCTTCTGATTGATATTCTTATGACAGCTGACCGGACATGGGAAGGAAGCATACCTCATCTGCTGGTCATTGCTTTTTATGGTGCTTGAACATGTTGTAAAGGAGATGAAGGGAATAGAGGGAGGTGAAGAATGCAGAGCTTAGACAGAGATGTCAACTAAGCCCCTACAGCAAGGGATAGCCTTAATCTGCACACTGTGCATGCATGTGGATCAGTGTTTGATCTGCCTGGAATAAGAATTTACATGATACGCTACATGCATGGCTGTGGCTTATGTGTGTGCCTGCATGCATGCATGTCTGTCCACATATGCATGCATGTGTTCTTGTGTATAATATGTGTACCATATTACACAGAGCACAGATTACTGTTGCAGGGTTCTACTGTCCTTGATGACCTAATCACAGTTGTTGTGTTTATGTTTACAGTATGTCAGCACAGCAGGGAAATATACAAGGGATTTATTGAGTATGTAATTCCCCCTTTGTGAGCCTAGCCATCTGCATGTCTGATAAACAGATGCCAAATATGCTCATTATGTACACTAGTAAAGTTAAAAATAAACTAAGATGTATATAGTATATTGTGAACTGCCAAAAGCTTATAAACACATGTTACAGAGGGGAGTAGCTGTTTGATTACACACATAAAATAAAATTTGATGTTGATTTGCCTCACACTGAGTGTGACTGCAAAGCCATTTGTCATGTTAAGTCGTGCAACACGTGTGAGTTAAAGAGGGATTAGAGAAAGATGAAAGAGGCAAGTCATCCTCCTCATCCAACTCCTGCACAAGATGATAGCTCAAATCAAATATGAATTAAAAAGCATGTTGGACATATATTGGAGAATGTAGGTAGCTGAACAGATTACAACTGAGTATATACTGCATGTTGCATGTAACATAGTGAACATATTTTACCAAATGTAATTGTTTAAGTATAAATGTTTTAGGCCTAATTTTGAATTGATTCAACTTTATTGCAACACAATGTGCTTTACATAAAAAAGGATATGCACTGTAATAATAAGAATTAACCTATATTTCAGGAGCCACATTTAGCAAATCATCTCAGCAATCATATTGTTCTGTGGGAATAGGCCTATTGCAGGAGACGCAACAGACCGAACGACAACTCAGAAACATCTTCTAGCACATTTCCTTGCTTGATAGTACTGTAGTTTAATTGTTTACTAAATTGCTATGGTTTTCAGAATAGAAAGCATCACCGTGAGTTGTATGCCTGCTTGCATATTAAAAGGTTGGTTTGTATTTCCTATGTTTTTATTGATGGGGGGTAAAAGTTTCTGGACGCTCTCTGCATGAATGACCTTGTCTTGATGGAAAAACACATCAGTGGTGTGAGATTCAAAGAGCATGACCTGGACAAAGGCGGTCAGTATTCCACAAGTCAATTAGTTAATTACTATTGAACCAGCTGGTAGGGCTGGTGCTTAAATCCTGGGTTTGAATCCCTTGTTATAGTTGGTGTTTGACCTACAGTGGAAAAGATATTATTGAGTGGTACTGGCCCTGTGACCAGGACTATGTCCTCAGGCACATAAGTGAGTCGGAGATCCATACTTCACTACATAGTGGCATATAAATTATAGATACTGAACAGAGAACAATAATGAGTATCAGGTGTGATTGGATGCATGTACCAGATTTACTTAAGTAAGTGCAGTAGTTCCTGGGAGAATAGCATGATTTATATCTTATACCAAGATCTCTGCATCTGCAACAACCACTAATCATGTGTTCAGGTGGACGGTGTACTCAGATATATTGAAATATCAATACCACAGTGTAGAAATACTCTCTTCCAAGTAGAAGTGCAAAAGTATTAGTGTGAAAATGTACTTACTAAAAGTAAAAGTACTCAGTATGCACAACGGCTCATTTCAGAATAATATTATTATATAATGGAATTATAATTAGTGATGTGAATGTGTTCATCACTTTAATGTTGGACTTGGACTTATATATAGCGCATTTGTATTCTTCCGACGCCTCAAAGCGCTTTTACACCACACGCCAACATTTACTCATTCACACACACACACACACACACATTAATACGCTGATGGCAGGAGCTCATCAGGATCTAATCTAAATGCATATTCACACACACACACACACAGACACACACACACGCACACGCACACACACACACACACACACACACACACACACACACACACACACACGATGGCTGTGCTTTTGAGAGCAAAAAGATGGAACCACAGATCTTCTGATTGGTAGCCGCCCTACTTCCTGAGCCTCTAACACTGGAGGTAAATGAGGAGCTAGTTAGTTTTACTATATAATATACCGCCTGGTGCGCTTATGAATTTCAACAAGGCTTCTTTCGATTGTGTCGCATAAATCTGCATTTTAATGAGAAACACTGATTTTCTTCATACGGAGTTGTGCAAACATAATTATTTTTAATATCACTCACGTTGGTCTATGCATTTGTTTAATCAGTGAATGTATTGAGTAGTTATGCTGATTATCATGTGTATGTTGTTTCAGAGCATTGGAGGGATTGAAAAAATGTATATTCTCAAAGCAAAGATTTGTATTTTAACTTTATCATGTATGTATTCCTGTCATTAAAAGGCTCTTCTACATTTACTGTCTGTGCTAAAGATTATGTTATTAATCTCTAGACAAAGCTATCAAACTTTGGTACAACTTGTTGACTTGAAAGCTCCTCGACTTTAAAACTTGTTGTTCTGCCATGTGTTTTTCGCTGTATGTGGATGGTGGGCGATTTGTTTCTATTGTCATACTAAACTGGTTGTAAATAAAAAACACTTAGTTTAAGTAAAATCAGTCTTTGCACCTGCTCCTGTGGTTTCAGGCGCAGCTGTTCGTGTGGTGCCGCAGCCTGTGGAGCGGAGAAATGGGAGTCAAGCAGGACATGATGAATATAGTGTACAGCTTTAAACCTCACATGTAATGCATGCCTTAAGCCTCTTTAGTATCTGCCTGGGTTTCTGTTCACCACCATAATGGGAATCTAGGTTATAGATCAAACGATGTGGAAAAAGCGGTTCGTAACACACTCTTCGATAAGTGGAATGAATTTCGGTCAATAACCCCAGTAGGACTGTGGATGTCTCTCTTTCAATCCATCTCCTTCTATCTGAACTTAAAGGAATACAATTAATTTGATGCATTTCTTTTTTTATTATGGGAAGTGATGGATTAACTTGACCATCAGAGATACATAGATTACAATACACAGGCATTTAATGTGAGGAGAATTAAAGTCTGGTGGAAAAAAAGCCTAATAATAATCCATTAACTAAAAACAACATAAAGGGCAAGCGTGTTGCCATGCAGGGATTCTGTGTGTAAATTATGCACAATAAGGGAATAGGAGAGCAGCCTGCTTTTTGTTACACAGTACTGTAGTAGAGTACACATTTCATAAAGGGACAAACCAGAATGACTAACCCTGTAATCTAATATTCATAACTAGCTCTTAGAAACTTTTAATGTATTTTGTTGAAAGCGTTGAAATGTTTTAACTGGCAGCTCAGGTCTGTAAAGGTGCCCCAGTTCCTCCCTTTGCAGATGTCCACGGGTTTTGTTACGTATTAAGTAGAACTGAACACACCATAACAGCTGTGGACAAGACTGCATGACCTCATATAAATTTAGGTTACATATAGTATGATCCATGTCATATTTTAGGCTCCTTGTTTATGGCTGAGACCATGTGAAATATCATTGTGTCTGCTAAATGTATATAAAAGGAGATATGGATTGTGTGATCTTTAATACAAAGCATTAGTCAGAGCCCAATACGTAGTTCGCAGGGAATATTTTATTTTCCCATGATGTTCAGCCCAGCACCTTTAACATCAGAAAACACATCACGAGGAGAAGCAGAGGTTTTTTTCCGGCTATTCCTGCACTTGCATTTGCGCACGTAGCCAAACCCAGGCCTCCTGGTTTCCCTGAGAAGCAGAAGATAAGGACAAAATCAAAAAAATTTCTCTCTTCAAATGTGTTTCTGATGTGTCACCCTACTGTATCTACCTCTGGTCAGAGCGGCGGACCTCACATTAACCCAGAAGACCGTGCGCTGCTGAGCTACTGTGGCCCTGAAAAACCACAGAGTATAAGAGCAGAGGTTTTAAGTAGCGTTATGTTTTTGTGCTTGTAAAAAGAAAGAGGAAAAAGAAGTTCACTTTACATGAAGTAGATAAGGCTCGTAGAGTTGGGGGGTATCCAGCTGTATACAGTGGTTTTGCCCTTCAGGTTGGTGTTGGAATGAGTGACAGCACCTTGTGGATTCCCTGTGCACTGTGAATATGAAACACAAATTCTGACGTAAGAATGTAAAACAACATATTTTCGTAAACTGGATTTAGCAATGACATCTGTCAGATTTTCTGACTGTCTGTTTTTTTTATGGAGTTTAGGTTCTCACCTGAAGAAACTTTGTGTCTGGAGGAGGCAGTCGCCAGCTCCCCAGAGCATTAGTGCTGCCGAGTGTCCGAGCTTCCAGCAGCACTCCTCTATATTCTGGTCCAGTGATTGTCACTGCAGGATAACACCCGACAAAACAACATTACTGTAGCCAGTATGTGTTGGACACAAGTAAAATGAACTCTTTCACTTGCTTTGTATAATTTAAACTAAATGAATAACATATATTCATCATTCATTAATGTTTTAATAATGACACTACACATAAAATAAATATCATTTGCAGACCAGTAATGTATTAAAAAGTAAGCACTTCACAAATGCTGCATCATATGAGGAAAATGTGCAATATGCGATCCTTTTGTTCCTATTAGTTGCAATACATAAACAGATATTAAAGTACTCTAAGTATTGCTTTTCTGCCTTCAGTATACAGTTAAAATACATTATTATTATTTTCAACATTCTTTTATTCAACAATTGAACATTGAACTGAGCCTATAAAGAAAAGAGTAATAGTTACATTTTATAGTGCGGTTTTCTGCTGATACTCTCTTTCAACTCAGTAAAACAAAATCTCTGGATGCAACATTGCCTTCTTTCACAGTGTGTTTGTAGCGCAAGTTGACATCACGACAAAACTGAACACAGAAAACCCACGTGAACACAGAGTTGAATAGAGGATGCCAGAGTTTCAGGTTGAGTTTGTTTATCCAAGAAGAATTTCCCCCAGAATAAAACAACAAAGCTCAAATGAAAGAAAATATGTTTTGTCGACTGTCATAACTTTGGTAAATATAAATCCACTCTCATCTGTAAAGTGTGAGAAAAAAATGTCTTTTAAATGTTCTTGTCCACTTCTGAAAGCTTTCTGTTTACTGGTTTGTTAATAGTTTGTAATGTTTAATGCAATATTTTTATTCTTATCTCTGACAGTGATCATGGACATCTTACCTGTAATGGCCTCGCCTGGTTGAAACGTCCCGCTGTTGACAAGGAGAGCGTAGGGTGCTGGTGAAGGCTGAGGCAGCACGCCAGAATGGCGAGGCAACATGTCTTCACAGGCTCCAGTGGGAGCACCACTGGGATAGCCGCTAACAAAACAGAGCATCTGAAGCATAACACAAGCAGGCAACAGCAGCTCCATTAGGCTGAATGAAAAGCAGCCGCACTGCGAGCGGAAATATCAAAATAGCAGAATGCGAGGAGAATGAACACACACAGAACTGAACCAAGAGATGGACTAATGGGAAATACTGTCACACAAGCACGGAATCAAAATGTTCTGCAGCAATTACTTTTCCAACCATGAAATATGCTTCTTATGTGATTGCTCTCATGATTTCTTGAAACAAAGATTGATTTCCATCCAGTGAAAAAAATATTTGAATGTGTCTATCTCGTGATTAAAAATGGGGGAAATTAAAAGCACTTTTTATGAAAATCTCATGATGAATATACACTTTAACACCACAGTCCTACTTTTAAAGGATTTCTTTAAAAATCTAAAATCCCTTCGTATGACATTAAACCATAGTCCACAAAAAAATAAAAATTCACTTCACTTATTATTAATGCATTTTTCTTTCAGAGATTATTCTTGTCATAAATGTGACATTATGTCATTGGAGAACATGTTGACTGTCTGTCAGGCTGAAGAGGGAACTTTAGAAGTTACTTTTGAAGAAAACCATTTGATCTGTCTGCTGAAAGCTCATATTAGCCTCAGATCAACTGTGGGATACATTTTTGCACTAAACAAGGATCGTGGATTTAGAACCACCTCACTGAATTATGTTACCACTGAAGGCGTACCACCCGTTTCTGGAAACGTGTTTTTACTACTACATGTTTAAGCTCTACCTTGACAAACCTGGATGGCAATGTTGTGCATTTGAGCAGGTTTGCAATCAGGCAGTTCTTGGAATTCCTTCCACACACAAGATAACAGTGTTTTCAACAATAGCAACAAAGAACAGAAGTATTTTTTCTACACTGTATGAGGAGACGCTACTGTGTCAAGCAATACTTTCCAAGAGAAGAGGATTAAGACCGGCTCCATGTTGTCTTCACTAAGAGGAAACATAGAAACAAGCTGTATCATTAGAGATAGACAATCTGTATTTTCCGTTTTGTAAGCATCTCCTCAGTCTCTGATTCAGTACTAAAAATAAATCTATTCTTGCACATTTGTAATCTTTGTACTTAAAGGATTAGTTTTTCATTTGTAAGAGTATTTCTGAGTGTCCTGAAACTTTGTAATCTTTTGTTTCTCAAAAAGGATTTGTTGAATAACAAAACAAGAATAAAAAACTGAAGCTCTCATCCCTTTCAATTAATATCACAGAACAGACACAAGTGAAGGTCTGTCTCTCAGTCCAACATTTCACACTCCCTGTGTGGTGTGTGCAGAATATATGCGTTATTTATTTTACACATAAAGGAATAACTGGTGTGAACCTAACACTAAGAGGAAGTGCTTTTAATACAGAGAGAGCCAGGCACCACGACAAGTTCTCTCTGGCTTTTACCTGTTCAAATTTCCATTTCCCTGAGAGGATGGACTCTTTCATCATTTATGAAGGGATATATGGTTTTAAAAAGGTTTTTACTTAAGAAGCATTACGGTTCATACTGATAGTCTAGTCTGATAATGTTTTGTTCCAGCTGACTTCTGAATCATTGATGGGACACGTGCTAACTTGTTAATTTTCCATGAACTGAAAAGTCATTGTACACTGTGTTCTGTTTTCAATATTACTCCACACCCTGTGGTCAAAGTCTTTACAGGCAACGTGAGGAAGATTTCTCAACAATATATGAAGAATTGTTGCCTTGTATTGTTTGTACAATTTGGGAACATTTCTTGTAAATGACAAAGTAAGTAAGCAACAAATAAAGGAAAAAAAGATGCTCTGCTTTGTGCATATCTGTACATCCTTTACTTCCTCCATTTGTACATTTCTCAGATTCTACAATATAAGGAAGTCCAAATCAGTAGAAGGTATTAAACTAACAAACATCCCTATTTCGGTCGGACTTAATAGTGTCCTCCTCTCTTGCCCTAAATACAGTTTGTTCTAGTGAACATGAGGAATACAGTTCCGACAGGACATAACCTTGTTGGGTAACAAAGTTATTTAAGGCTTATGTGAGAAAAGACATAATTGTGCACAAAGACAAAGGTCAAGTGACTTTTCCTTTTGTTTCCATCATCTCCTCCAGGCTATCGGAGTCGGCCAAATAACTCCAGAGAGAGAACCAGTAGAAATCCCATTTCCATACTAGTTTAATGTCTATGAATGGAAAAACTGTTTCCATTTTCTGTTTCAGCCCAGTTCTCCCAGTGCAATGTGTCACTTCTTTCACAGCAACAGCATGCCTCGCATGTTCATACAGAATGCAAGGGATCTAGAATAATTCACATCTCAAATGTTAATCCTTGTAATGTGTATTTGGCACTTCACCAGTCGATTAACTGTTTTGATATTATCTCACATAGAACGTTTCTTTAATCAGGCTGTTGTTGTTGCAATGATGAGGCTTTCAAAATGTCATGGCTTGAAGTTTGCTTCAAAAGCTCTTTCTCGTCAAAGAGTCAGTGAGTTAATTTAAGGGGTTGGTGTTGAAAGCTAAACTAGACATAACCCGAACATAAACTAATTCACTGTAAGGGGTAAATTAGTTTTTTCTGGGTCGGTAAACTCTTCAAATGTGCTATTAGCTGTAAGTAGAGCGGGACGAGGTTATAGCTTTCCTGTTGTATGCAATACGATTTGTTAAATTCATGTTCAGATTAAGAAAAGGGATTAGGGTTAGGGTACAGGTTAGGTAACTGTTCTGATAACGGCATTAATACTTAAGGGAATTTACAGAATGACTAGATAAAACCGAATTATAAACCATTAGTTATCATATTGGATCATTATCACAAGTAAATTGAATGTGGCAGGTTATGATGGGAGGTAATCTCTCAGAGGTTACCTTTGACCTTAAACTGTGATAAATTGCGGATGACCTCAATATAACTAAATGGTTTTATTTTAATGAAACAGCTAGATTCATTAGTTGCCACTGCTCTCAGTTCATTTAAGTGTGAACTTTTGATGTAACTCTGTAACGTCCCGTCATGTGTGTTAATGTATTTATGTTATGTTTCATGTTTAGTTTAGAGTCTATGTTTAGTCTTGTCTCATTGTTCACTTGTTAAGTGACAGTCACTCATGTCTCGTCTCGTCATGCACTGTCTGTCATTACACTTCCTGTTTTATTTTGTAATTACCTTTCCCTCTCGTTTCAGAGCACTTCCTGTCTGTAAGGTTTCCCGCCTGTTTGATTGTTGCCACCTGTTTCTCATTACTGTGTGTGTGTGTGTGTGTGTGTGTGTGTGTGTGTGTGTGTGTGTGTGTGTGTGTGTGTGTGTGTGTGTGTGTGTGTGGATATAGTCCTTGTCTCCCTTTGTCCTGTGCCAGTTCGTCTTGTGTCTTACCACTAAGAGAGCCAGTGTTTTTGAATCCTTAACCATTGTACAATTTTGCGTAAATCAAGTTGAGTTTTGTTCATGTTTTTTGCAATTCCTTTTGTCTATGTTTTTTCCTCAGTGAGTGATTTTTTGTTGTACTTTAAAACGATCTTGAGTAAAGACCTTCTTACTTTTGAAACCTCATCTTGAGTTATTGCTTTTGAGTCCCACCTATTGTGTCACGTTCATAACAAACTCTAGTTTCTGTCATAGACACAATGTTGTCCTGGAGTGCCCTGTGTTGGTGTGTATGTGTACACGAGTTCCTGCGTGTGTTTAGGTGACAGGACAGAACAACAGCGGCAGAACAATCGAACACAATTCAATATAAAATTCCACTGAATGATGCTCAGTCCTCAGTCAAATGTGCCATCTCATCTCCAGCAATGTTCAAATGAGGTGGTGAGAGGTACTAAGACGATGTATGTCATCTGTTAGCTATCAGCAGTTTACATCAGTCTGAGGACGGGCCGTCCGCTCCATCGGTGCTTCCAGTCATCCCGATCCTCCATGCATCTGGCTAGCTCGCCAGTATTTTCTGCTCCCGCCCTCGTGATCGGTGCCCGTGTGTTGGCTCCCACAGCACAAGTTTGCTGGCTGGCAGCTCTTGGTGTCTCTGGCAGTGACCTGCCAGCCTCATTCTCCTGACCGCTGTTTTCTCACCCACCCTTAGCACCCCCCCATTCAAGTGTATGTTGGTGACATGCTCATCCTTGTTGATGATAATGATAATGACAAGGATAATCTTAATCAGTGACATGGTTACATTAATATGATGGAGGTGTGTGTGCTAATTTAAGCAAGACAATCTCCAACTGAATACTTTATAGCTGGTTGTAGGGATGGTTGTTTTGCAGCTGACAAAATTGCATCAAACCGCCCTATTTTCCAGAGCACAATATAAACATTTTGTAACAAAACAACCAACGTGTTCTGAAATGTAATGTCAAATATTGGAACCTTGCTTGTGAATGAAAGGACCTGAAGCAAGGGCATTAATGATGGGAGGTTGAAAAATACAATTGAAGTTAATTAAAAGAAAAGAAAAATCCAAGAATTGAATGTCTTTTCTTTATGTGCAGACCAATTCACTCCTGAACTTTATATTGTGGTTTAAAAATGTTCCGTACAAAATGGCACAAAGAAAATTCAATTTCTTAGATCCAGAAGTGCTGTGTGGGTTTTTCACAGGTTATTGTTGTGTGTTTCTAACTTTTTCTATTACCAACATTGTGTTCTGCCACAGCTATGGTTAAGTGCAGGCAACAACAATTACTTGAATAAGGTTAGAGGAAGATTGCTTCTGTGAATCACAGTCTCAGGTTGTCAACATTTTGTTATGTTTTCATGCACTTGATACTCAAATCTTGCTTTATTCCTATCTTTCAAATTCTTGAATGTTGGATTTGTCATTTGTGAAATAATCTTTCCCTTGTCTACTTTTATGACCGTTGCTAACCAATTGATCATTATTTATGTACTATATTTATTTGTATACCTATGTACTATACTGCACTGTATATAGATGGGTGACAACACAGTATATTTGATCTTATCTTATAATAGTTCCTTTTCTTTTTCCTTGCAGGCCTTGCAAAGATCTTTAGTTTTAGAACAGCTGTTTAAGATATGATGTGACTTGTTGTTTTGAAACCTCCTTCTTTAAGTCTAAAACTACCCTCAGTGAGATCCTGCTGCCTCTCCTGTGTGACCATATGAGGCAGGAATAGTTTGTCTTATTGCTGGTTTATTGTACTGTAATAAATAACTGTTTTGTCAATTCCATAACAAATGTCATTTGGAAATTGTGACTTCCATTCCCCAAATTAAATATATAGAGCTGCCATTCATGACAAACCATGACAACATGTTATTAATTTTCAGGCTATTTGGTTAGCATTTACTGCAGCCTCTAGTTTATGACAGGCATCCGTCACAGTGTACCAAATACAAATACAGTGAACATTTCTTGTTATTATAAAAAAGAAAATGGTTGCAGAGTTTTATTTAATCAAATCTAATGATATTTAACTCCCTTAATGTATTTCTATTTCATCATGACTGCAAGAATGGAACGGAAAGGTATACTTTCACAATCCATTTTTCATCATATAACAAATGGTGACACGTATACACTTCTTTAGGACTGTAAATTACTCATTTTAATGTTCAGGGGATATTAAGGCTTGAGTAGTCGTGTGTTTTGGGATGAGCACACTCAGCCGTGGTGGTTCCTGCTTGCTCGTCCCGTTTCAGCTCGACCCACGTCAGTTCCTATGCAGAAATGTGGATTATCTGGCTTCACTAACTGACATCACAGATGCTACACCAACATTGTCCTACACTCTATTGTTAACGCTATTTCACAAACATGTTTTAACAGTCAATATGTGCTACATTGTGTACAGTGGATGGTCGACCCTTCTGACCACCCGGTGGTGGATCACCTCACATCACACAGGCGTATTTCATTGGATGAGCCTCATTTGAAATGCCTTTCAGACTTGTCACACTTGTTGAAAATGCCATGACGACCACTGACTTTCTTTCATTTCCTCAAAATAAATACAAAATATAAACTCATGTAGTAACTGGTCATTTGTTGTGAACTCAAACTTAAAACCAGGGTGTAGCTCTCATGGGAAAACCATCATTTGGACATTGGTGTCTCTTTGTTAAGCTAGAATAATTGCAAACTAGATGGAACATTCGCAGAAGGCTTTTTTTTATTCAGTAAATTTAGGCATGAGAATGTACAAAATTAACAAACTTGCACTGTAGATGCTTGAATAAGAGAAATTATTTATTTTCTTTGTTGTGAAACAGAAGCTCAACTCGAGGGCTGCAGTCTGCAGGGCGGTGGTTTGTGTCAGATGATAGTAAAAGTCTGTCACGCACAATTATTCCAGGATTTTGGCTGCTTCACCGTGTCAACATCAGACTTTCATGTGACTATCTGAGAGTTCCAAATAAAGGAGCATGTAAGCTAAAAGAAGAGCTTATAAAGGTTAAATATTGTGTGCAGATGACATCTTCCCCCGTTCAAAACTAGCAACCTTTAAAAAATAAAAAACTGACAATCAATCAATGGAGTCTACAGACTGATTATACGTCACGAACAAGAATACAAATGTCACAACAACAAACAGAAATCCTCTAGGACCAAAACCAAAATCCTCTACAAAGAAGTTTATCTCTGCTAGCTGCTCTAGGTCAGGTTCATGAAAAACGTATGACGACTCTTGATCCCTCGAATCACTTGGTTCTTCCAGCAATCAAATAGGGATTAACAGTAGAAAAAACAAGATAAGATTGGGATCATCCCATGTATAGAAATTGTCCTTCATAGACCTTCATAACACATAACGCTAAGCTGTTTCTCTCCTTCCACAGAGTACTTGTGCTTTGTAATATCCTCTGGTCGTTTTTGTGGTTGCCATGTGTCGGAACTGTTTTTCAGAGCAATTCATCAACAAGTTGTACTTTGAGTTTATACAAAGTTGAATTGGTGGACCAAAATGTAATTGTTTTAGTCAGTTTTCAGCTGGTCGAGGTGTTTGCTCCAGCTGAAAATGTTGCTGAAAACGGACCTTCACGTATTGAAGCCATTTTCTAGTTGGAGCAGGTGTTGATGTTCTTGCCGTCAGCAGCATCCTCCACCAGTGCTAAGTGATAATCAGTGGAGAGTGTGAAGTGGGACACACAGCCCACCAAGCCTCCGATGTACTGTCTGTTTGTGTGAAGGGCTATCTCCTTCATGCCACCTTCAGAGGGAGGAAAATAGAAAAGCAGACAATAAAATGATTGTCTCCAGTAGATATACAGCACTGAGATTATGAGTTGTGAGCACCACCTACCAACATATAAGGGTCCGTTGATGTTGAGTTGTCTCATCTTTCCAGGTGTCCTGCCAGTTTTTGCTCCATAGTCATCCACTGTCAGCTTCCCTGACTGGCCATCCCTGAAGAGATAATGCAAAGCTTATCAGTAAACCTACTTGATTAGAGAAACTCATTTAAACTTATTCTTTTATTGTTTGTTCACATAAATCTGCAGTTTTTTTAATTTACTGTTTACTCTACAACTCTAAATAAACACATATGTTGCACTGTGTCTGCTGGATGTGTAAATGGGCAACTGTTTGCTAATATGTTCTTATCACCATGTTCATATTGTCTGTGTTGTTAAATGAAAGTAAAACATAGCCACAGATGTTGTGCTCACCTTAGTGGACATCTATATGACAGGATGTTTTCATAAAGTGACATTTTTAGAGCTTACCTCACAGCTTTGACTCTGTGCCACTTGCCATCGGTGAAGGTCCCGTTGACAGAAATGTTAGTTGCACCACTGCCCAGGTTATAACTAGAACGACAAGGAATCACAAGGAGTTCAGCTAGTTACAAAGGGTGCAGTGTAAGGATGTACCTGTATCCGTTTCTCGGGAAAGCACAAATAATCCGATGGAAACAGATATTTCTTCAAATCAATTCTAATCATTGTGGATGACGAAACGATAAAAAGGCCTGTTCTGTTTGCAACACAAGACTTTAAATTCACTAACTAGTCGTTTCATTTACCACACATTATTGAATGACGTCCTTCTGCATAATAATTAGCAGCTCTGTTTGTTGCAGCGAGAGTGTGTATTTTTGGAGCCTGATGTGGGGCAGCTGCATTTCTTTAAAACCCTCACAACCTATACTATATACATCAAAATTAAGCTTAGAACTTGAAGTGTGTGGCTGTATGTGTTAATAATCCTCCATTAAAAAACAACAACAGCCAAAATATTGGGGAAAAACAGCGTTTTACCATGTGACATACAAGGTTGTTTTCAGTATTCATCTGTTTAAGATGTAACATACTGCATGTATCAGCCATAGGTTTCATGGAAAATTCAGTTTCCCCCCAGTCAAAAGAGGGCTGGTGGTGGGGTTTAGTTCATAAAACTTAGTTTAGATCAAAATAACATAAAGGAGAGAGAGACCTAGTGCAGTGGGTTCACATTTGTTACATTTATCACCTTTTCCAGGTCATGGTCCTGCCCCAGCCTTCAGGTCTATTTTTAGCTCTGCCTCTACTGGGTGCTTAGCTCTCCTGGTGGGATAAGCGTCTGTTATCATCATCATCAACCTCTTCTTACACTAACTTTCTTCTCTTGCTGAAATCTGCCCTTTTCCCCCTAGCTCCTGTTTTGTCAAAACGACGGGGGAAGAGCACCCATGTGGCAAGAAGGACTTGTACTAAAAATTGTTATTTTTAGCACAGATATTTCACTAGGAATGAGTAGATACATTTACATAACTGTTTTAATAGTCCCTCATGTTTTAAACAAACACGTGAACAAATACCTGAAGATTAATGCACCATCCTGAAGCCCCATGGACAAGAAGTCGCTGTTGGGTCTCATTGGACTGTCTCCTCGCCATAACAACAGGCCATCCTTGGCTGTACTCTTAAAACGCATGAAAAGGTTGGTCCTTGAACCAGACAACCTAAAACATAACGGAAAAGTAACTTTCCGGAAAAGGACTTTTGCTGTGACAGCAACAAACGCCATTAAAACAACATAACATTTTTTATTCACAATTCACATTCACGATCATCTAACTACCGACCTTTTCAGGATATCTCTGTTGTCATATGTCAGGTAACTTCGGCCAATGAACTGAGGGATCTCAATGGCTTCAGTCACAGCTGGGCAGAGAAAACATTGTATTTACTTCATAACATCACAAGGTGGCAGCATCAGCATGTAACTAAGCTAGAAGACTAAAACATGATTCTGTTAGGAGAAATGTATGAGGGGGAAAGAGATTTATGTATTGTGCAGGGTAATGCTAGGTTTATGATTATTATGATGTGCAGGTTGTTAATATCTGCGTTTTGAATTCATTGAAGAAAACTTACTGTTCAAACAGTAATTCCCACACTCTGTACAATGAAAGCATTAAAACAGAGAAATCATAGATAGGTTTAAGGGATTAGGTCGTCCAATATATCATTTTATAGAACATTACATGATTACTGAAAACACAATTAATCCCACAGAAGAGGAACAATCATGCAACATGATTAAAGCCAAATATTACACAGAAACAGAAACAAAAACATGTCATCATCAATTTCTTTATATTTTTTAAAGGATAGTTAATTGCAATGTCTGTTCTTCGTCTTTAGTGAATGCACAAACCATTGAGTGTACCATCTTAATGTATATTATTTTAGTTTAATTTTACAATAATAATACAGTTTTTAAACCACACATTGCTTTCAGTGATGTGCATAATCTGATACCTTTTTGTGTTTGATGTTCTCTAATCACAAAGCACCAAACTGTGAAATGTAATTTCTTCTCCTACATTTAGTCAGTGTATTGTCCCATCAACCTTTGGGATGTGTTTGAACTTAACCACTTGCACGTTATGTTGTGACTTCATTACTCACAGTAAGTATGGTATATTTACAGAATAAAAAAAGACCCCGGACATACGCTTGAACAGCCAGTTCTGTAAAATGTTAGAAATGATTAAACAACTGACCTTTCTGGCAGTGCCTCCCATCGTATCCTAGGGGGCAGTCACACTCATAACTGTCCCACTTCGGCCTGCAGGTCCCTCCGTTGGCACAGGGACTTTCCACACATGGGTGCGCTGAATTTGCTACATTAACTCCACCAGCGGAGCCAGTTATTATCGGGATGGTGCGGTCATTAAGTATCAACTAGGGAGGTGAAAAGAAACAGACAGAGAGGAGGAGGAAGATGAGGCAAGAGAAGGTATACAAATTCAAGTAGACACTAGTTATAGTTAGTTAGCAAGTTACTCTTTACCAGATTTTAAATGAATATCAAAATAATTACATCACCAATTCAAAAAACAAAGTGGATTACCTTCTGAATAATTCCAGTGAAGGGCTTTATCACACCCGCCGCCCTCTTGGTTTTATCGTATTCGGGTACTCCGCCAATATAAAGGGGTGAACTGCAGTTGATCTGAGTGAAAGCTCCCTGAAGAGTAAATCATGAGTGAATTATACCAGCTTTTTATAAATGAATCTAGTTATGCCATATAAACACATATATTAATTAAGATTAACGTCATATATGTTTTCCTTTATCAATAAAAGTGCCATTTAGAAAGTTTAATCTCAATCTAGTCTTTTCTCTTCATCATCTTGTCCTGTTTGATCCGTATAAATGCACTTGTGCAGATGAAGGAATAGTAAAAGTTTATATCATAACCTACTGTAAAATAAAACATTTTTTGTTGTAACATTATGGTAAATAAGAAAATCAATGTTTAAGTGCCAGTTTAACATAAGTGACATCTTTGTCAAATAAATAGAAGAAAACATTAAAGCACATATCAGAGGTAAGAAATAGGCGTGTTGGGCTGACATTCAGCAGGTGACTCCAATGGGACACCCATGTTGCTTTGCATCTTCTGAATGTGTAATTAAGTGTTACAGATGGAGTGTGGACTGGTACTTTGAGAGGTACCAGTCCACATCCTGGGCACTGCCGAGGTGTCCTTGAGCAAGGCACTGGACCCCCACACTGCTCCCCGGACACTGATAATATAACAGCTGCCCACTGCTCCTAATACTAGGATGCTTTAAATGCAGAGTCTACATTGGACTGTGTGTGCTGTGCTGTGTACATGTGTGTGACCATTAAAAGAGGATTCAAAAATCTTTAATTTCCATTTCCATTTCCATTTCCATAGACACTGTTGCTGAGTTTGTGATGTTTTTCTGCCCTCTTGTGGTAAAATAAATGACATAATGCAGCTTAACGCAATCCAGAAACAAAATACCTCAGCGATTCCTTCTAGTGGCCTCTGGCTGTCCACCTGAAGGATACCGCTCTTTGCTGTGCGAGACACCCTCAGCTCATGCCATGTGCCCAGACTGATCTTCTCTTCACTCCTGTAGCACACACAATATAGTCCATCGAGTTAGAACATATAATGAGAAAGTGAATGAGACAGAGAATGGTATGAGAGTGCATGTATTTAAAACCTTATTGTAGCTCCTCCAGAGCCGCAGTCAAATCGGAACTCTACATATCCGTCCACCAGGTTGATAGCCAGGAAGTCTCCGCTACCTGCGTCATCACTGTACAGCAGCGTCCCGTCGGGCATCGACGGCCGAAACGTCAGCTCAAACTCCATGAAAGACAGATAACTCTGAAAGGACTGAGGCCACGGGATGACAGCGTACGAAAACACCGTCTCATTGAAGAGAGGCGAGGACAGTGAGAAAGCTGAAGAGTTGGGAGAGAAGCGATGAAAAGAAAAGAGCAGGAATAAAAGACAGATGAAGGAGTGAAGAGGAAGAAGAAGAATTTGATGAGTACAGAAGAAAATAGAAAGAAAGGACATTGGGAGGAGGAAGAGAAAATGGAGGGTTATAATGTGTGAAACCTGGTTTTACACACGATCGATCCCTCTGCCTTTATTTAAAACATAACAATCTTCATCTCCAACAATTTTCCTTCATATTACACTTAACGTTTTACTTTCACAGCGGTACAAAATGTGTACTCTTGTAGACAAGACAGGTGTGTGTTTTCTTTGTAGGTGTGAGTCAAAAGAAAATAGAGTTGACTTACTCTCTTCACAAAGTGCTCCCTTGAAGCCGAGCGGACACAGGCAGATGAAGCCATCAGCACGGTTTGCAAAGCAGACTCCGCCATTGGCACAGCTGACCAGGTCACACACGCTGTCGCTGCACTCACCTGGTGGCGAGAACTGCGTGAATTGTGTGAAATGCAAGAATGACATCTGCAGAAAGCACACAGTCACATTCTGCCCATCATGTGGAGAGCATTGAGAATGTGAGGAGAATATTTTAAGAAAAAAGTTAAATTTATTTAAAAAAAAGTGTGATGAGGGAAAAATGTTATGTAAAGAATTGTTAAATATAGTGTTGGATTGTTGGATGATGAATAAAAAAATGTATTGTATGTCCCTTTTCTAATGTCCATATGATCTAAATTTCAGTTCTTATTGGTTTTACCTGGTACAGTAAGGGTCAATATGACCCTAAACATAATTAACGTCATTTTTTTTCAACATAATACAAGGGTTAAGTTACAAATTGGTTAAAACCTAATTATTAAAAGGCTATTTTCTTCCTGATCAGGACAAACTTTTCATCGAAAGTGCTGACTACATATAATATCCAGCTTTTTTCTTTGCTAATATTAACTTCATTGCAACTGTCAGGTACTTTCTAGCTGTCGTGCTTTGCTCTCTTTTCTCAGATAAAGTGAAATGACAATAGCACCAAACTGAGCGATGGATAAATACTGCCATCTAAATTCAAATAGAGCCCCATTAACACAAAGTCCAAAATAAGTGGTTTCCTTCCAGAGAGGCACAGCTGCTCCTAAACTACTTGTCTAAGCACGAAAAACCAGAGAGGAGAACCAGTGCATTATGGGTAACATGTGTAAGAATCATATACCGCTGGAAGCGTCAGTACTCATTGTACTTTGTACTCACGCACATACTGTATGCTTCCTCACCTATATCAGCTCCACTCAGAGCTCTGCCCAGAGGCCAGGGTCTGATGTCGGTAGCCTTGTTGTTGACGGTCAGACTCTGGATGCAGCCAAGAAAGCCACGATTTGTCCCCGTTGCCCTGACCAGCCAATAAGCACTCGGGGATCCGCCCACATAAAGCGGGGAGCGGAAAGTGATCTTAGTGTACTGGCCCTGAAGATCAAAGAGCGAAGAGAACAAAATGTGTGTTATTACTGTAATAAACACTTTAAGGTTGGTCCACTACCCAAAAGGACTGAAAATAAATATTGTCAGCAATGTCTCATACGAAATTCATCTAAACCACAATATTAAAATGATTAGCTTTTCCATTTTTTAAGACGTACTATACTTTGACGAGATACATTTATGCACAGAAAACCTATTTGATATATATAGTCCTAATGCAAACCAAGATATTGACTAGAAGCAATAGATATATGAGTCTTTATCTTATCATCTGCTTGTATTATTGTTACCTCTGAGCGTCCGGATATGGGGGTGTCGTTGTCGATACGCAGCCAGCCACTCATGCCATCTCTGAAGACGGTGACCATGTGCCACTGACCGACAACAATGCGACTGTCACTGACTATTTGAGCTGCTCCTGTACCACAGTTAAACCTGAAGGAAAAACAGATCAAATATCCAGTTGTTACATAATGCTGACATTATGGCTGCACAATTAAATCAAATGGAAATACAGTATTACAGATATCACCAGCCATAAGATGGTTTCTACAAGCAGTCTATCAGTTTGCCTCTTGATGCTTTTGAAGAATCTAAACACATGTTTCTTCAGTGATTGAGTCTTGTAAACTTGCTCTAAATTCTTCTATTCTTTTTACTAAGTGAGTCATTGTTTTCTTCACCTGTAGTGCAGCTTGCCTCTCACCAGAGCCAAAGAGGTAAAGTCTCCACGTCCGTGTTCATTCTCTCCACAGTAAAGCAACAAGCCATCCTCAGAGTCTGCCTGTATCACAGAGGAACTGTTTCTAAGCTCTCTTCACCCTTTTCAAATACAAAAATAAGAGGTAAAAATATAACACATGGTGCTTTACCTTGAACTCCAAAGTGATCTGAAATGTCTGGTAAGAGTTCTTCAAGGGTTCAAAGGTCATGTGGGAGTAACCATGGAACCGGGGAAAGTTCACCGATACCACTTGAAGAGGAACAAAGAAAAAAGTCATGATAAATTTATGTTTGGAGGTACAAAAGTGGTTAGTGCTACACAATTTAGAGCTGTCTCTTCAGCTGTCCCATGACCACACTTTTACTAAAGCTTGAACCCAACTACACCTCTCTCACCCTCAGAGCAATTTTCCCCTCTCCATCCGAGGTTACAGTGGCAGCGTGAGCCTCCGCCGTCGTAATCGCTGAGACAGAAGCTGTCGGGGGGGCACACAGTATCATCGCAGGTCAGGTCGTACACACGAGGTACCTCACCTTTCCAGGGGGACATGGTTGGGATGGTAGTGGTGGTGGGTAAAGTAATGCTAAGGTGGATCAGAAGAGGAAGAAAGATAAACAAGTTTAGTGTTGTTTCCAGTACGTAGTCAGTGGTTTAGCTATAACTATGCTTCACTTTCAAATGCAATTTTGTAACAGGACAGAAACTGAAAGATACGTTCCTGTGTTTCAGGGAAACAATACAAATGTTCACACAAATGCAGTGGTAGCTTGGCCGTCCTAGATTTGCAGCAGTTAATGAAATGCAGTACATCACAATCAGAATAGCACCTTAAATTGATTAGCATCTATCATCCATTATCAAATAATTAAGTGAAAGAGTATAAAAAATTAGCAATCAAGGAATCAAAGAGCAAGATGAATCGCAATGACAATCACGATTTTGTTGAGATAAAAAAAGAAATCTTTATAACCCTGTTTTTTCCCTCCATGAGGAAACATAAGGAAACTTTCCCCTTAAAAGAGTGGCCATTACCACCTCCAGTTGCTGATAAAAAGTGGTACATCTTTATCAATCTAAAACAGATTATCAAGGTAAATTAAGGTTGTGTATCTTACCTAGTAGTGGTAGGTGGGGCAGTAGTTGTGGTGTCAGTATTGGTACTGGGCTCTGAGGTGGTTGAGAAAACCAAATCTGTGAAAACTTGGAAAATGGATGACGGGGTGAAAGAAGCTGGAGGAGCAGTAACGTTGGGAGGAGTGATGGTGTTCATACGGTAAACAACGTTCCGACCAGATGGCCGATCAGGGCGTGAACGGAGCTGGGACTTCCTGTTGTCCTGATTGATACCTGGAAATGGCTTCAACTAGGAAGAGGAAAATAATTGACAAGATTAAATACGTCTAAAATGTTTAAGGATCCCTGTCCAGCTGTGGTACGTAATAACCCACCTCCTCAATAAAGATATCATAATCAGAGTCATCGATGTCGAAACCATCTTCATCTTTGTCTCTTGAGTCTGTGATGTAACGGCCGTAATCACCACTGCCAACATCTGATGAACCTGTTCATATTGTCAATAAAGATACATGATGTTTATTACATGCTTTTAAAGGTTTCATTCTTTAATGAAAAAATACACGATGACTGCAGGTTGAAGGGTCAAACAAAGTTGGTTGAATGATGACACACACAAGTCAGCCGTTAGTAAATATGTTCAACTCTGGTCACAAAATGATGATGACAACAATGGTGTCCAAGTCATATGAAAGTTGCACAGATGGAGAGATTGAAGAAGGGGGGCCTGGGTCCTCTGTAGTTATGACTGCTTTCATATGATGAATGATCACAGGCTGGGGAATGTGACAACATTTCACTGATGCTCGGACACACACATTAAATAGTAGTAACAGCTTCTGGCCCAGCGGGTCTACCTGTTCGCCTGTACCCAGGCTGCTGCACCACGTACTGAAACGTGTCTCCTCGATACAGAACGGCAGCTCAAAGTGTACAAAGAAAAAGCCAGACAGTGAATACTGTGAGCATAGCATGAAACCAATTTCTTTGGTTGGGTACTGTAACTGCAGCTGCAAAAATATTCCTGCCAATAAAAGTCCTTAATTAATCAGTCGTTTTTCCAATATACATTGTTAGTTGAATACAAGTTGAGTTTTGGTTAAGATAAATGAGTTATTCCTGTATTCAAATATAAACTTACACCTTCAGAAATACAACTTACAACTTATATAAATATATATATATATATATATGTATATTTACTTTTTTAAATTATTATTTATATATGCTGCTAAGTGGAGTGGATCTTATCTCGTCTTATCTTATCTTATCTTATCTTATCTTATCTTATCCTCTCTTATCCTATCTTATCTTGTATTATCTTATCTTATATATTTGGTACGTATATGTTGGACGATTTAATATAATATGTCAAATCTACATTATGTATATTGTACATTTAACTGAATAGAAATAAAGAATTTTGAAGCTCATATTCCTTTCTACTGTACAAAATAAAGTACAAAAAGAAGGAAAACGATTGCGTGTGTGTTCGCGTCCCTTGCCATCCACTCTACCTTGACAAAGCCTAATCTTAGCTTACATAACAACATCCCCTCCCTCTTGTCTTCTTGCTCCTCCACCTCCCCATCTACAGTCTCAAATACTGTAAGTGTACTGTGCTGTTAGGCAAGTTAGGGAACTCAAATATATTTTGTAGTTGTAGATTGATACAAGACCAATTATACAACATAGTAAACTGTTAAAAAAAATCAAAGATCTCATAGAAGCTTGACTGTTAAATCAGAATGCCAAAGACCTAATTAGCGAAGCCTAATAACATTAAATCCTGAATACTGAGTGCTGGCATACAGGGAGGGGGGATGCCCAAAAAAGCCCTCAGCAAACTAATCTTCTGTTGTGTAACAATCCCCCTCAGTCCATACCCTGTTTTCAACCGCTATAAACACACACGCACACACACACACACACACACTGAACAAGAACTGTCACAGAGAGAGCGACAAGAAAAGTATGTCAGTCAGTCAAGCCCCCCCCACTGTTCACTCAAGCAGCGGTGTATTGAGTGTGTGTGTGTGTGTGTGTGTGTGTGTGTGTGTGTGTGTGTGTGTGTGTGTGTGTGTGTGTGTGTGTGTGTGTGTGTGTGCATCCATCAGGGGTGTAGATGGGCAGAGAAGGGGTCTGGCATCCCGTCCTTAATCCTGTCTGATGAGACTCCAGCGTAACCCGCTTTTATCCCCTGCTAAGAAACCACGCTTCTCTGTCGCTTCGTTTCTGTCCGTCTGTCCCTCTGTGTCTGTCTAACTGGCTCATTGTATCTTGTTTCATATAACTTTCATTGACAAATATTCTTAACTAGGTGTTTCTAATATTACCTCTCTTCCTGTCTGTATTTGTAGCTCTGTCTCTATGTCTCTGAGCACTCAAGCAGGACTTAGGTCACTTAATTCAATCAGAGCAGTTTACAACAGTTTGACAGCTTACATAGCGTGTGAAGCAGAAGCCGTTGCAAGCATGGTCAGCAGTGAGGTCTGTAGGTCAGAGAAAAAAGTCTGGATAATGTGATTGTGTCTACATGGCCGTTTGATTTTAATAGTCATGTATTGACATTGCTGCTAAAGGCTGACATACACCAACATTCACTGACACACAAGCGTAATATTATGCCCACACATCTGTAAGTAAATTGTGTAATGTCATGGTCCTCGATCCATTAATACATTGCTTTTATTGCATGTATGTGTGTGTGTGTGTGTGTGTTTGTGTGTGTGTGTGTGTGTGTGTGTGTGTGTGTGTGTGTGTGTGTGTGTGTGTGTGTGTGTGCATGTGCGTGTGCGTGTGTTTTAATATCAATCTGTCCTGATCGTCCCCCTCCCCCATCCCCACCACCACCAGCCGACTACATCAAAAATAATAAAGTAAATGACTCTGTTGCTCAACATCATCTGAGGCTCCACTGACACACTGCCAGGTGCTGTCCTACATTAAAAAACATTCTGAACCTGAGTTCAACAAAACTGGTAAAGAAATTTGGAAAAAGCATATCCAAAATGGCAAAATCTCTGAATATTATATTGTGAAATAAAATGTGATGAGACTTTTATAACAGCAAGAATAAACGTAAATGATCAGCTTCAAATGTTCCATTCAGACAAGGATCTGGTAGGAGAAGAACGATTAAATATGTTGCTATAATAAAGTTATGCAGTACAGAATGAAGTTCTAATGATCATTTGTACATGTTGGTGCTCTCTATAAACAAAGCCTCTACTGTAATTGAAAGAAACGTTGAAATACATCATTGCTTCACAGAACTGTGAGGAAATACTGCCACAATAATGTTGGGATTTATTCATTGTGGCTGAACATAAATGTTCTATTGTGAGGATAACTTGTTTTGTGGGTGTATTGTTAAAACTAAACTGAAACTGACTTTGTTTTGAAATGTGGTTGAAAGCAGACTAATGAGGGAGCCTGAGCTTTCCTGTCCGTCACAGCACAACACGTTGGCTGGAAGATCAACATCCATCCTTACCGAGAGTGCGCACAGGGTTGTTGATGTTGCTGGGTGGGCTAACTCCGTGCAAGTTGGCCGCCCTGACAACAAACTGGTACTCTGTTTCCGGTAACAATCCCTTCATAACCATGGAGTTAGTCTCAATGGGCTCACGGATATATGTCCACTCCGTGTCCATTTCTGGCCTGTGGATGACAAATCACACAACATTTAGTATGAAGGTTTTTGTTGACAACATTTTGCAATTATAGACGTTTCCACCAGTGACATTTCACAAACAAACATATTTATTTGACAAAAATGATCATTCTCAAAACATCAAGTAACGGTTTTAAGGATGATATGTTTTTGAGAGGGATGCTTAAAAATTCTGAGGCGATCTTTCACTTCATTGTGTTCCTCCTGCCTGACGTGATTGCAAATATTACAATTACTAGAGACGGTAGCTTTGACTAATTCAAAGTTACAAAACAAGCAAGTGGTTAAGAGAGAGATGTTACTATTTTTGAGTCCCTTTAGGTCTTAAAGCTTTGTTTCCTGCTTTAATCAAAGCTCTGTTTTGAAAAATAGAGCAAAAAAACAAAATGATGAACTGCTGAACTTTAGTTTCTCTGCCTATCATCTCCAGCTTCCATCTCCAGATGTCATATTTGTGTGCAGATTCTGGGCGCCTGGAGCCACAACTATCTGTTGAATAGAGTCATCTTCACCACCAATCAATGTCTCTCTTCAGCAAAGCCTCTTTTGATGTAAGGGGAGAAATATTTGCCTCTGAGATGGCCCTTGTGTGTGGAAAATGCCCCTGCATGCAAAAACAGACACTGATTCATGTCTACTATGTCACAGTAAGTGACAGTTTCCCTGCCTCTGTCTCTTTCTCTTTGTCTCTCTCTCTTTGCTCAGTCTCAGGGTGTTGACTGCACCACGAAGGGCAACACTGTTGTGTTGTTGAAGCTTGTTTCCTTTTATGTCTTGACAACTTTCTTTTCTTTTTCTTATATTCTCATTTTAAAACGATGCCGGCTTTTATGTATTGATGTCTGGCAATCAGAGGAGAAGAGAATCATTTTGGACTTCCTTGACATTGTAGCCTGAGGACTTGTCTAGACATTGGAGGTCCTTCATGTGTGTGTGTGTGTGTGTGTGTGTGTGTGTGTGTGTGTGTGTGTGTGTGTGTGTGTGTGTGTGTGTGTGTGTGGCTGGACACTACTAGACAGATAATGAAATTCCTTCTTTCTCGAGTCCCAACAGATCCTCATGTCAAAACACAAATGGTTAGATTGAGCAGACCAGCAAAGGCCTCACGAAATTCAGTGTAAATTTGATATTTTTATTCAGTATCAAAGTAATGAACGATGAGTGTATGCAGAGGGTGCGAATAGAGACACTGAATGCGCAGCTACACACGCATTAATGCACATAGATACATGTTTGGAAACAAGCTGTTTAAAATCAACGTGAAGCCATCATGTTTTTTATAGCGTGTGATGAAACAAGACTTTTCACTTAGGCCTGTTCTTCCCCTACATGACGAGGCCGCTTAAGGCTGCTCTTCACCTGGTAAGTGTCTATATGGGCTGGTGTGATGGTGTTTGTGTGTGACCTGTGTGTAACTAAGTGTGCATGCAAATGTATAAACCTAAACATGTGTGTAAATGTGATTATTGGCAGCAACACTGTGCTGGTGAGGTTGCAAGAGGCCGGACACCCGTTTTGAATGTTATCAGCCTATTAAATAGACGTTATCAGTAAAGATGTAGGTCAGAGGCACCTTGCTTCACAAATTAGTAGGTTTTATTATCTATTCAGACGGTTGATCACCAACAGAAGGAATACAAGAAGACAACATAAACCTGTAGTGACTGTTGACAGGTGCAAAGGCGGAAGTTAGGTGACGTAGTGTAAAGGGCAAGAAACTCCAGAAGGGGTGAAGGTCGCAGTGATGGATGAGACACAAGACACAGGACAAACTTACATACACGAGACTCACATTTGCGTCCCGTGTGAAACCAACAATGTCTTGTTGTCTTTTTTGTTCACAATGTAAAGTTTCAATTTCACTTCCCAAACAAAACCACGATCTTTTCCTAAACCTAACCAAGGACTGTTGTTGCCTTAACCAAAAGAGGTTGTTTTGTTTGTGTTCAAATCATTCATTCAATTTTACAACATGTTGTTTTTAACTTTCACTTTAACAACCTTAAGGCCCTGTCACACATATCCGTATGGCGGAAACATATACGAAAAATAGCTCACAATTTGTCAGAGTCCAAATACGTCCAACTTGTTATCGGATCGGAAAAGTGACGTATACAGATACGCATGTCTAACCTATTGATAGTGCATCACTTCCTAATACAAAATGTATCAGACGAATGCCCAACGAATGCATAAGATATACAGAAATATGGCGTATACAAAATATCGGCAACACGTTGGTGTACGTTGATATAAGGTAAGGTATAAGTAGTATTCGTTAAGAGCACGCTGTGTTACGCTGGGGTGCGTTGTTGAACGCTGATGTTTTGAGCATGTTCAAAATTACCCGACGTGTGCTTCATAAGATATGCAGACTTTTCCAGCTCCGTTGGCCAGACGCTCTGATACGTTTTGTATAAGTAAGTGATATGTTATCAATGTTTGACATACGTATAATAATTAATTATGTATACGTTATGTATACGTCAGCTACAACACCACTGTGGAAAAGTTGACGTATTTGGACTCTGACACATTTTTAGTTAATTTCCATATACGCCGGCATGTTTCTGCCATACGGAACTGTGTATGTCTGGCGTAACGTCTGCGTCCTTCAAACGATCACAACTTACCCTTAATTTATATCAACCTATTGCTGATATTTCGTATGCGCCGGCATACGTTTCTGCCATACGGATATGTGTGACAGGGCCTTTAGTTGGTGCAGTTTGACCCGTCTAATAAGAATAGTAGCGATAATCACTGATAACGCCTATTTAATAGGCTAATAACAATCAAAGTGGGTGGGCCTGTTAAATATAAATAAAGCGTCATTACTGCTTTCTTGGGGATGATCACTCAACGACTTACCTGATGTAAGCCACCAGGAAGTGAAGGACAGGTGCGCTTCCCTCGCTCTCTCCTTGCTGCCATGACAACGCCAGCTCTGTGTCAGATACAGCCTTGACAACAGGCTGAGTGGGGGGCGACGGGGGCATGCACATGTCTAATTGGACAGAAATATATTTAATTCAATGGCAGATATTAACTAAACTACAGTAGAAGTAATAGCATCAGCTGTAAGAATGGACTCCTGCAACTCACATATTCTTACCATGTGGCGCAGTGCTGATGTCTCTGGGCATGCTGGGTCTACCTTCCCCTGCCCAACCATACGCTCCAACAGTGACTCTGTACTTAGTGTTCATCTTAAGGTTACCGATTTCCACATCCTAGATATATGCGGGAGTGGGGTTAGAGATACAGAGAGATATGGATTAATAAGCAAGAGTGTATCAGCAAGGATTGTTACAGGAAGAGAAAAAAGGGAAAAAAGACAAGAGGCAATAAGAAAAGAAAAGAAGAGTGGAAAGAAAGTCAAATCTAGCGTAATAAGAAAGCAGTGACATGATTAAATTCAGTAAAAACAAAAACAAAATAATACTCACAAAGCTCGCTTGTCCGTCAAATTGCCCCTTTTGAGAAAATAAGAGCAGAGGTATTCAAAAATGTTTGAGTATATCATAGCGCAGACATATTAACAGCGAACATACTGGTAGTAATGTAGTTTTACATTTTTATTGAAAGTGACAAAGGGGTTTTATAAAATCTTTTGATGATGGTGAATTAATGGTCATTGTCACCAAGTATATAGTTTTAATTTTATGAAAATGATTTCATAAAACAGCTGGGTACGATCATTTTTAACACCTAAAACATTAAAAAGTGCATTTGCACATACAGTATATCTCAAAAGTGAGTACACCCTTTAGATTTTTGCAAATATTCTGTTATATCCTTTCAGGGGATAACATTATCCTACTGAAACTTTGATATAACTTAAAGTAGTCAGTGTGCTGCTTGAATAACAGTATAGATTTATTGTCCTTTGAAAATTACTCAGTACACAGCTGTTAATGTCTAAACAGCTGGCAACAAAAGTGAGTACACCCCATAGTGAACATGTCCTAATTGTGCCCAATGATGTTGTTTTCCCGCCCTGGTGTCATGTGACTCGTTAGTGTTACAAGGATTCAGGTGTAAATGATAAGCAGGGCTGTTAAATTTGGTGTTTTGGGCACAATTCTCTCTGAATGCTGGACAACATGGCACCTCATGGCAAGGAACTCTCTGAGCGGCTGAAAAAAAGGATTATTGCGCTTCACAAAGATGGCCTTGGCTATAAGAAGATTGCCAACACCATGAAAATGAGTTGCAGCACAGTGGCTAAGATCATACAGCGGTTTTCCAGGACAGGTTCCACTCGGAACAGGCCTCGCCAGGGTCGACCAAAGAAGTTGAGTCCACGTTCTCAGCGTCATATCCAGAGGTTGGTTTCCAAAAATAGACGTGCGAGTGCTTCCAGCATTGCTGCAGAGGTTGCAGAAGTGGGATGTCAGCCTGTCAGTGCCCAGACCATACGCCGCACACTGCATCAAATCGGTTTGTATGGCCGTCGCCCCAGACAGAAGCCCCTTCTGAAACCGATGCATAAGAAAGCCCGCAAACAGTTTGCTGAAGACAATGAATCCAAGAACATGAGTTACTGGAACCATGTCCTGTGGTCTGATTGAGACCAAAATAAACCTGTTTGGGTCAGATGGTGTCCGGCGTGTGTGGCGGCACCCTGGTGAGGAGTACCAAGACAAATGTGTTTTGCCTACAGTCAAGCATGGTGGTGGCAGCATCATGGTCTGGGGCTGCATGAGTGCTGCCGGCACTGGGGAGCTGCATTTCATTGAGGGACACATGAATTCCAATATATACTGTGACATCCTGCAGCAGAGCATGATCCCCTCTCTTCGGAAACTGGGCCGTAGGGCAGTTTTCCAACATGATAATGACCCTAAACACACCTCCAAGATGACAACGGCCTTGCTGAAGAAGCTGAAGGTTAAGGTGATGGACTGGCCAAGTATGTCTCCAGACCTAAACCCAATTGAGCACATGTGGGGCATCCTCAAGAGGAAGGTGGAGGAGTGCAAGGTGTCCAACATCCGTGCGCTCCGTGATGTCGTCGTGGAGGAGTGGAAAGAAGATTCCAGAAGCAACCTGTGCAGCTCTGGTGAATTCCATGCCCAGGAGGGTTAAAGCAGTGCTAGATAACAATGGTGGTCACACAAAATATTGACACTTTGGGCACAATTTAGACATGTTCACTATGGGGTGTACTCACTTTTGTTGCCAGCTGTTTAGACATTAACAGCTGTGTACTGAGTAATTTTCAAAGGACAATAAATCTATACTGTTATTCAAGCAGCACACTGACTACTTTAAGTTATATCAAAGTTTCAGTAGGATAATGTTATCCCCTGAAAGGATATAACAGAATATTTGCAAAAATCTAAAGGGTGTACTCACTTTTGAGATATACTGTAAATATCTTCACCCGTGGTGTTCTAGTATTTAGGCAGCAGGACGGTGCATGTTCGATCAACTTTAAACTACAGGGTCCATGTTCACCATAATGAAGCAACAAGTCACTCAGTGCAACGTTGTGACTCAATCATGTGTTTTAATAGTATTTTGGAGAACAATGGAGCTCTATGGCACAGAGGAATAACATGAATCAGGCTTTGGCTGCACAGACAATACTTGTTAGTAGAATCAATTCAATGACATTGACAAAAATGTAGAATATTGTGAGCCTTATCTTCTAAATGTTTACCTTTTTCTTTTCTTTTTTTAAGGTAAAGGTGTTTTTAAAGCATGTTCTTCTGTGTGCCAATAAAGCAGCACTGCAAAGATTTTGTTGGCTACAACAGCTGGGATTTAACACATTGTCAACATGGAAGTTAGAGGACAGATCAAGGTTTGGATCAAAGAAAGAAAGCTGTCAAACTGTTAAAGGTCAGTGTACACACAGTGGTCAGCATGTCCAAGTTGAGAGGCACCTCCATCAAAGACGCTGTAGCCATTGGACGACCATTCCTAATGTCTGTGTAGAAGACCTGAAATACATACACACATGGTCAAAGAGAAAGACACAATTTTATGTCAGAAAGTCTCAGATTCTTACTGTTTCAATCAAAATCAAACCTATTTTGTCAGTGCAATATATTTAGTTAACCTTTCAGCTCTTCCATTATCAAGTCATGGCTTCTACAATGTAAACACAGCATAATTAGAAGGAAATACTATGAGGAAACAGGATTATTAATGATCTTTCAAAGTGATTGGTCAAATGAACGCACATGTTCATCTTAGAGTTGTGGGGAAGCTCGGTAGCTGACTAATCCTCTTAGTTCAGACATATGGTCAAAAGCAGAGCACACACAAACACTCATACTGATCCACACTTAATGTTAATGGTTTATACTCAAAACAAACATAAAAGAGGAAGGAAGGAAGGAAGGAAGGAAGGAAGGAAGGAAGGAAGGAAGGAAGGAAGGAAGGAAGGAAGGAAGGAAGAAAGGAAGGAAATAGGGTTCTGATAAGGCATTATATCTAATTCAAAACATAATTAAAAAAGCATACAGTAGGACGATGGGCACTTAAAAGTAATGTCAGAGTAAAAGAAGAAAAATTATATTATTTTCAATTTTGCATTCTGTCCACTTTATGCAACATCAATATCAAGACTTGCCTTTGCATATTATTAAATGTATGTCCATTAGGTTTCTACCAAGAAAACCAAATCCCATTTCAGCACTTGAAGCACAAGAGTGGAGCAAAACATCTATTGACAAGACACTAAAATAAGGATTTGTGAGCAAATCTTTCAGAGCTATATTGCCTTCTAAAAAGCATAAAACCGGCAATGAATGGGTTCCTTTAAAACACCAGCAATTTTGAAATATCAATCTAGCCCTCAAGGCCATGTTTCTGGACAATGTATTTGACAGGCCCTTTGAAAGCTGGAAAAAAGGCAAGGGGGGGAACCAACTCAATGGCTTGGAGAGGTAAAGAGGCATCCGCTCAGAAAAAAAGAGGAAACATGATTTATGACATATCTGAGAAGTTGTTTTTTCATGTTTTCTAGGTTGAAAACCTGTCTTTGCATTTTGAGTTCCTGAGAGGAATATGTAGGGACATGTTTTTTAGCCCGCTATTTGTAAAGCTAAATGTTTTCTTTTTCTCTTGGTTTTGAACATGTCCATATAGCAGATATAACCTCAAATTGAGCAGGCACATTTAAACAGATTGAAACTAAAATGATACATACAGTATTGTTATATCTGTGTTATTATTTCATGTAAAAGTCACAGTCCGTGATTACCTTGTATCCAGTGATGGTGCTAACATGTCGCCGGGGCATCTTCCATCGTACACTAAAGGCGGTGCAGTTGACTGTCTCCAGCTGGATGTCTAATGGAGGACTCAGACGCTCTGGGTCATACAAACACACACAGAGACATAATCAGCGTGGGGAACAGAAGATATACAGATATGTACAATATTACGACATTATTTAGCATCTCAGCTTCTCACCTAATTTAACTGAATAACACTTAGAGCTGATCTCATTAACGATTATATATATATTAACAGTTTCACAAATGTGAAGGGTGTGGCTCGTGACGACGAACCCAGATAGAATGATCACACAACTCCACAGTGTTTTAGTGTTTTTTAGCTCTGTTTTGGTTTTCTGGCCTGCAACCTTTGTTCGCTCTCACCACTCTCCTCAGCATAGTATCTTAGCAGTCGAAGGCAGCTTTGAAAAACCTACTAATCGCACCAAAAAGCAGACAAAGTTTGCGACTAGCTGGCGATCACAATAAAAACCAGATGTTTGCCTTTGGTGTTGGAGGACCCCAAAACTAAGCAAGAAAATGAGAGCGAATATTAGACAAAGATTCACCGAGTGGTCAGGAACTCAACTCTAAATGAATTATGGTGTTACTCTGTATATGCTGGATGTCTAAAAATGTAACTGTTTGCTCACGTTCATCAATGCAATGCATGTCCATGTTGTGTTTAAAGCTTGTTTCTGATGCTCCCAACGGTGTCAATAGAGGTTTGATCAATATCAAATACTTTTTGAACACACCTTCACAACCTCAACCCTACAATTTCATCCTCGTGCAGATTATTTTTGAGAGAAAGCATATAAATTGAAAACTAATTTGAGTTGTTTTCAGAATAAGCAAGGAAGAAAATTGCCTGCCTATTAGACACGAACGCTTTGTCAATGGTTGCATGAGGTTTGAACAAAACCCAGTCTGTTGCAATATCTTTTCAAACAGCTAATGATAATATGAACAGAACCTATTTCACATATTTGGAGAGTGAAAAAAAGGACCATTTAAAATGACATAACCTATAGCTCTGGCTTCAAATGTTATTATTTTCATGGTCTGGAGTTATCATGGAGTTATTAAATCCTGGGTGCTACTGTGACACTTCAAGAGATTGTGATTGCACCTTTAGCATCCAACTGCGGCCTGAAAATCCTCTTATAGCTCTGGAGGTTTAGATCATCAACACCCCTGATGACCTGCGGTATATTTATTATGTGACTTTAATGGAGAAACACGAGCGGACAAGGACCCTTATAGCCTCATAGCCATGCACTTTATGCCATGCCATTTACCTTTAGATGATTGTTACATTAAAACCATGAAGAGGCGACGTGAAAATGCTGCATACAGTAGCTAAACAATATGTATCATAAATTAATTTTATTTATGACTTTGTTTATGGCCTGATCTAGTCTAGGCCAAAAGGACAGAATGCCCTGGTACACACTGACATTGGGAATAAACAAAGGTCAATTTAGCAGTGTAAATTGAAATCTCATGTAGCTACAGAGCTGCTCTTTTCCACTTTCCTTTTTCTCTCCTCCCTTTCACTACCTATGCCGATCTCCCTCCTGTACTCCCGAATCCTCTCGAGAACTCTTCTGCTTTCTCGAACCCTTCTCCCTGCTCTTCCATCCGAGCGGATAATTCAATATGTCAGCTGAATTCCCAGACCATCCATATCTCCCCAGGGGTGCGTACGGGTGAACTGAACTCACAGAATTAGAGCAGATATAGACGGGACTTCTAAAATAATTATCTGTATGTCTATCAACATACAGCAGCTTACAATGGTGATTTAAGGTAGGTCTGGGTACACATTTGAATACTCAGAGGGATTTGAATGAAAATATGAATACGAATCCTGAAAATCTTGACATAAACCCCTGACACTGGTGGGTTATTTTTTGGATGGTAAGGCTGTTTTCTGTATTGATCCTGTGTCTCCCCAGGTAGCCTCGCAGAAACCAGAGAAGCTGTTCGTAATCAAACTGCATCTTTTGAGCAACACTGGCCTGGATTGGACACTTGAAATACGAAATTATTGAGATTTCTTGTTGTTGTAAAGAATTGGAAAAAGTATGAATTGTCTGCAACTTTGATGTTTCAATATTGTGATAACACAACCTTCCAACCATTGCTAAGTTTCCATTCAGAAGTACTCTGTGACCAGTACAACTCTACAGCATTGGGTGCTTCCCAAACGTGTGTCTCAGCACTACTGAGTGAAGGTCAGAAAAAAAGACTAATAGTTTCAGCTCAACCTTTTTTTACTGGATACAGTCGCCACATCAGCTGCAGCCACCTGTGTTACGACCCTGAAACTCCACTCGACTGGTCAAATCTATTGGGGGTGTTGCCCACCCCATACATGAATGCGCCAGGAGAGGCCAGATTTCCCAGGTCATGCCAGGTGCAAACTTCTGCAATGTAGACTGGAGAGCAGTGTTTTAAAAAAGGCCAGAAGAGAACACAATGTCATAAGACCACACACTTTCATGGTCTCAGTTTTAGTAAAGAATAAAGCAACAGCTGCAGCATCTCATGCAGAACACATCAAGGAACCCATATATTATAGGCCTTTTCCAGATTATCAAACTGCCACGATCAACCACTCTGGGATGTTTTCTTTTGAAATTACTAATTGCGCTGAGAATTACACCAGGCAGCTTGCTGCAATAATGACACTTTTCTGCGGCGCGAGACGTTTTAATGAGTTTCCGGTGGGAAGGAATCCTCTATAACAATGCTCAAGATGTCCAACTGCGCGTGCTCTCTGGCCGCAATTAGCTGCTAAAAGTTTAACTATCCCCAAGTTTTCGTTTGACCGCAGAAGCTAAAATTATGCAGCTTTCTATAGAGATGGCATGGACGCTAGTCACCGGGCACAGACATCTTCTTTCAGAGCAAAGCACCTGCACATATCGCTCTGATTTTATATCCCCACTTTCAGAGTCAGTCGTGTGGAAGCACTGCTTCCAGGTCTGAGTCATCCAAAAGAGACCACTGAGACACAGCTGTTGTGCTGCTCTTCAGCATGGCTCAGGGAGTGATATATAAACATTGAATCAGACACTTAAACCGTGAAATGTCATCTCCTGAAAGAAACATGAAAGTAGATTTTCATTGTCTTGGAGAGACTTGGTAGCAGACGTCTTCGGCTCAGTTGCAGCGTTGGGTATTGGTGCGTGTCCTACCCCTCTTTGTCCCCCTATCTCTACTTTGTCAAATAAAGGTGGAAATGGCAATAACAATACAAAAATAAAAATCTATTTTCTTTCACCGAACAATAAGGTGTTGTACTGAGTGATATGATAGAAATTGCTTTAATTTCAAAGACATGATTGTTTTGATTGCATGATGTTTAGATCTACATTACAGTAAAGGTAAGAAATAAAGCTACTGAATGATTCTATAAATAATTCAATAGCTTATTCTAACTGGGGAGAAAGCTGTCAAAATCCACCATCCACAAAAAAGACCACCTCGGGGGAAAGACGTCATTCAACCTTAACTCTTCCCAAGTGCTACCAGCTTTGTTGTGTAAAGGCTGATGTGATTCATCCGGACATCGAGCCCTGTTGACCCCCCCCCCTTAGAAGGAGAGCCTGACAGACCTCAAAACAAAAAAACAAGAACAAATGTCACTGGAAGTCATGAAGACAGAACTACAGCCGTCTACTGTATGGCAGTCCCAACGGTGGTGAGTTTCCTGTGCTGACAGATGTAATAGTCAGCCTGCTATAGCCTGTGGGTCCCAAAGAGTGAGAGAGAAACACAACAGAGAGACTGACAGCGATTGAAAAAGGAAGTGATGGAAAGAGGGAAAGAGGGGCGAAAGTGAAGAAACTGGGACGGCAAAAGTGTTCAGGGTGACAGGATATCAAAAAAAGGTAGAGACAGGGGGAGAGAGAGGGCACTGTGGAGACGACAGAAACTTGCACATTGGCAAGTTTGTTGATGGGTACAGTTGGTCTGAAGCTGAATATTTTCCTCTTTTTCTTTCTTTGACAAAGAGAGAATATAATGTGTAACAGTTACAGTTATTGTGCACAATTTGTAGCTCACGGATTATGGTTAAAATGCAGTTTGTGCTGCTGCTGAGAGACTGATAACTTACAGGGGTGTGGGAGCTTTTTTAAACGTCTAAGTAACATGCTGCTCTGTAGCTTTTGTTGTAGAATAATCACTTTTATGAACAGGGATGTGATGATGACGATGGTGTGTTTTCCAGCAGCCAAAGTCCATATTTCCCAGCCTTTATCGCTATAAACCAGAGCTTCAAAGGTCTTTAAAAGTTTAAAATGGTCCCTTCGATCACTTTGGATAAATGCTGAAATATTATTTTTCATGCAGTGATTTAATTGTGACGTGACAAAGTTCAAAAGCTGGTTTTATGATTTTGATGTAATTAAACTAATGGAAAGATGAGCACACACAAAGTCTGCCCACATCCACAATGTTTCAATATATAGTATTATCATTATTGTTGTTATTATTATTATTATTATTATTATTATTATTGCACCTTGTCAAATGAGGTATAAAGGTCAGTGGGTAAACTCACCAGATCGCCGAGCATTTGATCTTCTTGCACAAAGGCAAACGCTGGCTGTGCATATTGCAAAGAGAAGTAAGTATAACAGACTCCTTTCTTTAGATTCCATGTCTTCTTCTCGTCGAAAGTTTAAAACGGTCAAATGTTCATTGTATCACACATTCAAACGCGCCTGTAACTGTCAATATAACAAACCCCTCTGAGGATACAAGTTTTGTCTGATAAAAATCGTTTTTTTCATCCAGATTGTTGCGCAAAAGCCATCCGATGTCCGACAAAACTGCCCGAGAGGAAGGGGCAGCTACGGTTTGACACTGATAAGATTACAGTCTGCAAAAGATCAGTGCACTGGACACATTGACGGTAGGACAGACAGCCACTGTGCCCCACGCGCTCTGACAGACGATGGAGAGGGTTAGTCCCGACAATTGCTCGCGTAATGTGCAACGACTAAAACAACTGAATGGTGGGCATGGTCATTTTTACGCATGAATCTCGCTTTCGTGTCACGCTCCACTCCGCGTCTTAGGCAGCAGATGAGATGGACAGCGCAGGAACGTGGGGCCATTTAGAGCTAAGAGGATAACGAGCCTCTAATCCGCACAATGGACACAGATGGAGAGCATGAAGACGCAGAAGCAGGGGAGCCGCTCAGGCAACAGACACTGTATACTCTGTGTGTGTGTGTGTGTGTGTGTGTGTGTGTGTGTGTGTGTGTACAACAATGACCAAAGGGGGCAAAACAATGAATCCTTTAATTAATGTCCCACAAAGCCATGTACTCATTAATATGCAACTACAACTCTCCAGATGATTATGTGTTCTTTAATGTCTCTACCTGAAACAAAGAAGTACAGTTTGGACGAGAGGAGTGGTGTGTGAGTGTTGTGCATGTCCGTGTGTGTGTGTGTGTGTGTGTGTGTGTGTGTGTGTGTGTGTGTGTGTGTGTGTGTGTGTGTGTGTGTGTGTGTGTGAGATAGAGAGAGCACTGTTTGCAGGAGAGCTCAGTCAAATCACTCTAGAGTCATTTTTCTTATCAAGAAGGTCCAAAGAAAAAGAGGACTGGGAACAATGTACACACACATAGTACCAGGAACTGTTACTGTAACACTGATAATGTACATTTTCTAAGTCAAAGCTTATTAGGGATTTGTTGAAAATGCACTTTTATCCATTACATGTCCTGCACAAATCAGTGTCAAACAATACTGTAGCCAGCTGAATTGTATTATATTATATTATATTTAAGGTACCGTGGCAGAAGAATCTAACCAGCAGAACAGGAAACAGGTCGATTTGTTAAGCCATTTTCATTTGTCTACTTTGACCTAATTTTCTGAGTCTGGCAGATTCTACCTTTATAAGAACGAGCATGTAACAGCCAGTAACAAGCCATCAGTTTTGTACATAATAATTTTAATATCCTTTCAACTTATTCTGATCCAACATATTGGCTTTGACTTACACTGTCAGCTACTGAAAGTCTTTCCAAGTAGAAATGTTCTAATGCAGAGACCCCTCACGTAGCTTTACATGTTCATTATAGTCATTTTCATAATGACTCCACCGGTACATCATACCACACATTCATCAGAACCCTTGATTTTAGGCCATGATTGAATAAAGGTGAAATCTATCTAGGACGTATCACAGAACATGATTGCATCCGTTTAAGTGAGTTATTAAATGACAACTTGCTGTATTTATATTGTGCTTTACAATTTGCCTCTTATTCACACACACACAGAGACATGCATATAGTTACCATGGAAGGTGCGTTTATAAGGAGTATATAAATATTTAAGAAATTGCACTCACTATAATGTAGTTGTAAGATCCTTTAAGGACATTAGTAAATGTTTATGAATGTATTAGTCGACAGCCACTGCTGGTGTATATACAGGTAATACATGACAGCATAACATAACATGAAAATGTCTTTATAGGAGTTATAATTGTTGACAATACCGTGCATCAATATACACTTAAACTGCCAAATATAAAAATGATATAAGTCTTACTGCAAAATGGAGAAATGACTTAATTTCTATTCAACTTGATGCCAGCCCTCTTCCCATTCATAAGTGCCACTTGTGTTAGTCATACACTCACAATGTGATCTGATTATTCCAGTTTCTTCACCTGCTATTATCAACCAATCACAAAATATTACTCAAACAGCCAGAGCAGTACAACTCTGCAGAGGTCAGAGTAAGATACAATGAGTGAAATATCAACACTGTTTTAGAGACACTCTAAACTGTGTGGACAAAAGGAAGCTAATTATATGCAACGATAACCTAACGATGCTCTAAAAACATTTAATTTTCATTTTACACGCTACCAGGATTCATTTTGTGGATCTAAAATATGTGACTGGAAACTGAGGTTATCACTAAGCCAATACAATACCCTCTTTTATATTGCAACCAGATCCAGGGTTAGCTGTTGGAGCTTGTGACACACTTGAAAGAAATCCAACAATAATGGCTTCAATGCAGCAGGGTCACATTATCATAACATTTAGATTCAGTTTTTACTTCTCTGTTCTGACAAAAGCGCAATTTCAGGTCATAACTGATCCTGAGCACTGTGTTTTGTAATTGTGGAGTTGTAAAAATAAAAATAAAAATTCACCTCAGGACCCAATTTCAGCAACAGAACTTCCTCTATGGATCTAACTTTTTTTTTAAACTCAAGAGCTTTCAGGGATCTCGATTAATGTTAAAACAGAGGCTGATCGTGACCAAAGACGAACACACCAACGTGATGAGCTGAGTCCGAGATGATGGTCGCTGTGTTGCATGAATGAACTCACTGGTTCCATCTCCTGGACAAACACAAACACACGTCATAAAGGACAGACTGAGGAGAGAGAGGCAGCCATAGCTCAAACTAAATCATATATTTTCACATTAACATTGTCACACAAACAACCATACCATCTATTTCTATTTCTACAAGCTTACTCAAACCAAGAGGAACATAAAAGGTAGATTACATATTCGCATTGTCCAAGTAAATAACTTTTTTATTCATTTATAAACAAGCAAATAGACCAGACTGGTGGTTTAGAAAATTGTTTCTCTCAATGAGAAGAACGGCAGCCTGTAGTCAAAGGCATGTGACATGATGTGTTGCAGGTTCGGAGAACTCATTTGTTCTTTCTCACCACACTACAAAAATCATTACAAATATCCAGATAAATTGTTTTTCTTGTTTGCTATGCTGTCGAACCCCAACAAAAAAACTTTAGAAAATCTGTTGACATATTGAAGATGTATTCCATATTAGTACCACATTGCACAGGCATAATAATCATACCACAAATCAGAGTACTGTATTCATTTCAAGTCTGTTAGTCATTATTTTTAAACACGAGATAAAAAAAGGAAAAGCACAAACGATTAATCACTGGTGTGAACACCACTGCTGTTTAATGCTTAAATGTTTTTTTTAAATTGATTGTAGCAGTGGTGAACAGTGTCCACTAGTGGCAGCCTTGAAGTCCTACATGCACATGTGTGCGTGAGCAGTCAGCACATCTGGAGGATCAGATGTGTTTCTAATCTGCATTAGAAATAACTGAATGTAATGCTCTCCTCCTGAAATCAGACATTCATGCCACCAACCAGGCAACAATGTCACACTCATAACAAAACTGAAGACAAACATGGAGTGAATTGTATACTTGACCCCATCTTAAAGTTTCAGAGAACTCCCAGTGGTTCAGCTCAGCAGACGACATCCACTCTCAAAGCTCCCGTAGCCTGCTCGCTCTCCCCCCCGAGGCTCCTGCAGCACCAGAGTACACATGGTGTGGATTACTCTCTAAGCACCACTGTGGCTCCCCACAATGATCCGTCCACCAAATATATGAATAGCGATAGAATCATCAGCAAGAGAAACTGTTTATTACTTTATTACTCTAAGAAAGTGTCGTACAAGTATATAGGTTATATACCAGTTGATTTGCTAATAACTGGGAGATCATTTCTAGTAACTATTCTTATTTTTGGTAACTTTTCTAAATTCTAAATGTTAATTTGATGCATCTCCACATCCTGAGTTCAGTGAATCTTAAGAGTCCACTATGGTTAAAGTTGACTTTGAGGTTAAAGGTGATCAGTTCCTCCTGCCCCAAGACATAACCCTCGCAGTTGCTGGGGAAATGAACAAACTGGCTGATATACATCTACCTGGCATACGCAAAGCAAGACTCCGAGCCTGTACTTAAACACAACAGTGCATTGAGCTAAATGCTGTCATGCTCATAATGACAACGCTTACATACTGATGTTTAGCTGGTTTATGTTTACCATCTTAGTTTAGCATGCTAACTGAGTATGATTCGCTAATTAGCGCTAACCACAAAAAAGCAGAAGTCATTAGTTTCACAAGTCATAAATCAGATGAAAAGTTTACAAATAACCAAAGTTATGTCATTTCATCATAAGGGAGACTTGAATAAGTGTAACAAATGTCATGGCAATCCATCTAATAGTCGTTCAGACATTTCAGTAAAAAAAACAAACAATAAGCTCATGATGGTACCATATGAAACCCTTAGGGAAGTAATTATTCATTGCCTGGGAAGCATAATTGACGTGATATTGTACTCTGGTGAGTGGAAGATTTGACCTGCTGGTGGCGCTAGAGGCAGGTTATCACCAAAGTCATTATGATATATCCTCTTGGGACCATGAATGTCTGTACTGAATTTCATGGCAATTCATCGAATAGTTGTTGAGATATTTCAGTCCAGCAGCAGTGTCCCAAATCAGTTGTCCATTCTAGCTGTCAAACTCCTCCCTCCCACAAACCACTCGGGGGGCTGCAGCTTCATGTTGGCCGATAATGACGGGTGAAATGACCTGTGCAATTAACCCTTTTTCATGTGAGTCAAACTGACCCCCAAAAATGGCTGACATATTAAATTGCAGATTGGCCCCCGATTAGCCCTCATACCTTGCAAGAAGGGGAATTGACATCTGTTTGGTGTATTTGCTGCTTGTGAGTGTGTAATTGCTTGAGGATGAGGTATTTCCATACAGTTAGGAGCTGGTCAGTGGAAAGGGAAGCCTCTTTTGAGTGATTAGTTGTCTAACGTCTAAAAACACAAGCGGAAGTCAACTGTTATTCTGTATGACTTTACAGTTACAGCATGTTTGGATGCTCAAATGGTTTTTGCATGTTCGGCGTAGTCAAGTGATTACAATACAATGTGGCTAACCTGCACAGACACGAACATGATTCATCTCGAAACGTGGACGTGCATGTGTGTTTATACATCTACGTATACTGTACTCAAGCTTGCGGATGTGCAGTATGTATTTCACATCACTCTTGTAAAGTTAAACTACCTGAGAGGAAACAGATTTATTCAGTTCTGCTAGAGAGCAAACAGCGACATTGCTCTTCTTCCTGGAAACTATTTGCTGGGGGAAAAAAAGGTTTGTGTGCACAGCAGCACATTTAATCCACAACAATCACTGCAGAAGAAGAGAGACAGTGAAGGACAAAATGTTTGCAGGGATTCAAAGTGTCTTAGCACTTGATAACTAAAGTCATCTTGGTTATCTCAAAATAACTGAACTGGATGTTGTTCCATCTGGACTTTGAATCAAATATGATCATATGGTATACATTATTATAGATGTATAAGATTTGTTCTGCTTACCCTGAACAAAAAGTCTTAAAACATTACAGCTGTGTGAGTGCAGTTAGTTCTACTGTGATGATTAAACTACAATAAACACCATAGAACTACTCTTGGAAGGAGAGCACTTGACACGTTAAGCCTTGTTTAGAGACACAGATTCACTTGTAAAGATACAAAATCTCTCAACAATGTTTCTCTTCCTCTCTTTTGAGTTTTCTCTTTCTGTCCATCTGTACTCTGCTTGGCTTTCTTTCTCTCCCCTTTTACTTTTTTTCTCTCTCTGTAGGCATATCCTCTTGTCAACTCCTTTAACCTCTGTTTTTTACCACTTGAATAAGTGCTCTAACCACTGCGAGCTGACACTAAGGAACAAGTATATTCCCCACAAAACCGTTTAACATTTGTTTTGTTCCTCATGCAGTATTAGGCAAATACACTCTTCAGATCACTTTCACTCTTCTTTGCTCTGATCTCCATCATTAAAACACACAGACAGCTCTGCCTTGTTGCGTTCTCTTGACAGAGACAGAGATGAATAACAAGGTAATCTGACACAATGAATACATAGGAAAATTAAATTTACTTTACAGTCTCGTTGACATTCTTTCCCCGAAGAATGGCGGAGGTTGTTGTTGGGGCGAGGCCACGATGTGATTTAATCTGCAGCTTCATTCAAAGTAAAGTTCTGACTTTCTTATTGAAACCCACTATGGCTGGTTTACAGCCTGAGCTTCCAAAGGAAGTTTGAAGTTGTTTGATTTGTTTAACAGGATCACTCACAAAACACATGTGCCGTTAGCTGACCCGTATACAGTGTGTTGTGTCTCTCAGCAACATTGTATCCCAGCATGTCAAATGTTAATGAGCAAAAAACTAATAATCTTTACAGAATGCATCAGCCAATTCTACTGATTTCAACACCATTTAACATGTCTTTAAAATGTTATTATGCACCTCCTGAGCCAGTTGTTCTTGACATGTTGCTTACAAGTTGTGCCAAAGAGATATAATAAAATTTCAGATTATTCCAAACCAAAAAAACGTTTTCTACTATAACAAAATCCCCAATTTAAAACACCCAGTTGTTGCTCATACTCCCTTGATGTTAAATGTCATCTGCTCATTAACTACAACAAAAAAAACTTGCTTTCAAGCGCACTGTGGTTATAAGTAGCAACCCAAATCAGTCTGTTTTCACTGGCTGATTAGAAACACATTTCCCATCCAATATCAACCAAACACCAAGAGCAGGATGTGGAATCTGGAGCTAGTGGAAAGTGTGAAACTTCTCTGAGAAGAGTAGACAGACTGAGCCTCTTTCATAACATAACTCCTCTACCCTCACCAACGCTGGACCTGAAGTTCAGTCAATAATTTGGACCCCCATCCCTCTGTGTACTCTGCATGGGTGGAGACAGGAAGAAGCATAGGATGGACCCTCAGACGTCACCACCTCTTCCCAGCCTCTCCTTCTCCTCATGGCTCAGTCAGGGTTGATGATGAGTGGGGATGAGCAGGAGTCACTGGATTGTGCAATAGGAACCAACAGGAACCACTGAATGCTTACATTGTAAACTGGGAGTCATTTTTTGTCTTATAAGCGTCGTTGGATTTGCAAACAACTTCAGAGGGAAGTCTGAGATTTGCATTTTGCGCTTCTGCCATTGGTTTCGTGCCTCCTTGGATGTTGCGCCACGCTGCACACCGTTTGACAACTGGCATGTGAGTGATAGCGTGCAGTTTACAGTGCGCTGGCAAAAACACATTTATCTCCACCATTTTCAGTGGCAGGAACCCGGCCGATCCGATGAGAGCGCCCCACCTTTCCCTCTCCAACTGTTGAACGTCTTCAATATGCTGTCAATCGCGTTTGCCAGATGATACCTGTTGATTTTTCATCGCGCCATGTCCTTCTGTCGGACTGAGCTGGACAATGAAGTTATGGGATAGCCTGACCACTTGTTTGATACTGCTGAGTGCCGTGCACGCCAGTCGGCTGCTCCGGAACCGACCGCAGTCCACGTCCACCAAGAGGAGAGGGCGCGCCGCCGACAGTCCCCTGGAACTCCCGCCGGTTCAGATTCGCCTGTCTGTCACTTCCCCGGACATAAGCCGCGCTGAGGCGGATACAGCGGACTGGGCAGAGACTCTGGCTGAAGGAGAAACATGTAAGAGCCTGTGGTTTTGTATGGAGTGCCCGAAGTGCCAAAAACCACCTTGAGAAGTCGTTTGCACCCAGCAGGCTTTGCTGAGTCGTTAATTGTATTTATTTTCTAAAACAAATAAGGACATTGTCATCTCTGTCTGATAGAAAGAAATACACATATGATTCAAAATTATAGAATTACCTGGTAAATGCTTCTATATTTGCCGATTTCCACTTCAACAAATACAATGTTTAGACTGAATTTGGTACTAAAGAACTTATTTGAATGGACATATTTTAGAGCCCATGATCCAGTAATTGAAACATTTGTCTCATCCTGGCCTCTAACCTTAGGCCTGCCTCATTCATAATCATTTTGATGTTCTTCATTTCTTAATATTTTTCCCACAGTGGAAGCTACAACACCCACATAAGAAATGTTTATTAGTTTTGGACAGAATTAAAGGATGGTATGTATGTTGGCAGCTAACACTTATTTTTGTTATTCATTAATAATGGTTTAGTTTATCAAATGGAAAAAGAAATTATCAAAATGTCCTTTCTATCTTTAAATAACTCATTTTGTCTGACAAAAGGTTTAAATCCCCATCATACTCAATCTATTCATCACAAAGGAACCAGAAAAGCAGCAAATCTTTACTGAGAAGCTTGAACAAATGAATGTTTTGATTTCATAAATGTTCTGTCAATCTACTATTTTTAAGAACTATTGGTATGTGCCACGAAGCCACACAGTGAATGTTGTATCTTTAGTGCAAGTACTCCACTTAAACTACAACAGTCTGGTGCATAAATAAGAACATTTGTAACTTGGATGAATCAGTTCAAATGGAATTCCTCTGCAGAAAAGAACAGTGTACTATTTCTGCATTTGAATGAGTGGTTTCTGACACAACACTCCTCCATCTGTTTAATAGCCCGAGTGATGAGTTAAATTGAAACAATATGTGCTGTCCAATATGATACGCCCTTGTAAGAGTGCCATTTCTCTTGATGTGTTTCAGACACCATGGAGGAACCAACCCCGAACGAGTTTGAAGACATAGTGGATTTGATCAAAGTGACCATCGGTAGAACACGTCGCACCTCCTCATCCACCGTGTCCTCATCTAGCTCCTCCACCACCTCCTCCGCCTCCAAAGAAGACCTGAGCAGCAGGGCTCGACACAGAAGGGAGAGGAAGAAGGTTGCGAGCCAGAAGAGTGGAGGAGGAAGAGGAAGAGCTAGAGGAGGGGAGACAGGGAGGAAGGTTAGGGGAGGAGGAGGTAACGGACGAGGGCAGGGCTGTGTGCTTAAACGGATGCACCTCAATGTGACGGACCTCGGTCTGGGTTACAGCTCCAGCGAGGAAATGATATTCAGGTACTGCTCCGGACCCTGCAGGAAGTCCGAGACCAACTACGACAAAATCCTTCACAACCTCGCTCACAACAGGAGGTTTCCTCCTAAAGACGCGCCCCCTCAGGCTTGCTGTCGGCCAATAGCGTTTGACGATGACCTCTCGTTTCTGGACGACAACCTGGTCTACCACATCGTGAGGAAGCACTCTGCAAGGAAATGTGGTTGCGTGTAGGGAGTGTGCGCTGGTGTCAGGTTGTGTGTACTTGAACATACACTCCCACTTTGAAGTATGATGCTGAGTGTTTGTTCTTCTGTTTCTTCTCACTGTGAGGAAACCTCCAGGCATTATATGTGGTTGACTTGAGTCCACCAGTAAAGGAATGAATGAGGAGGAGTTTACAGTTTTAACCCCAAAAGCAATGATCCTCTTCTTTTTCCTCCAAGGCTCAGTCTAAATATCCATCATTTCCTTTACAGTTCACAGCTTATGTTGCTAATATGTTCAGTGTGATTTGAAATGTTTCCATGGATACTCAGCCTAAAGGACTGTAATCAATCAGGCACAATAGATCATTCAGCAGACTTATTCTGTCTATTGTATAGCACATATGTTACATGGAAAAATGTCATGAAATGTATTTATGAAATCTTGAATTTATTAACTTATTGGTATTTATTTTTGTTTTTTATAAAAAGGAATACTTGTTATTTATTATTGTAATGTGATATCTCTGTGCGCCAAAGGTTTAAATCAAATAGGTTTATGATCTAATTCCAGATAAAAAGCTGTAAAAGACTGGTTTACATTGCAACGGGATATTTTAGGCGCCCTCTGGAGTCGTCTTGTACACAAAGTTGTGTGAATTCATTCTTTTCTCACAAAAACACACTTTGTGTATCCTCGAGGTCGAACAAAAGAGTTAAATACATTTTCTTCCTCATAAAACCTTTGCAAAGCTGATTTTGAAAACGATATTTGAAAGTGGGCATTGTTTACATCATGTTCACCAACTTGCAGACTTCTTCTTTGCTGTTGCATTGCTGCTTTGCTGATTGAAGGACGGTGCATTGCATCGCCCACATGCTGACACGATACAAATGAAACGGGGACCCTCACTTAAAAAGTCGTCAAAAACTCCACAGGGCACCTTTAAAGTTTTTCTTCACAGGAAAAACCTTCCTCAGTATCTTAACGTTTACAATGTTCTAAAATATTAGTGTTGTTTGACTGTATAGTCTCCTGTTTTTAATTAATAAGCTGAGAAAAGTTATATCAAAACATTTCGTTCTCATGATTAGAACAGTAGTTGTTCATTCACTGCTAGTTTCATGTTCTCGCAGATGAAATGCTGCGAGATTTCCTCACTTAAACATAACTACAGCTATATATTTTTATACGGTTTTCACTTTTAAATTGTGTCATTTAATTATTAATAAATGTATTCCACACAGTGTAGTGTGTTCTGTATTTACTAACACACAGGATTTAGTGTTTCAGCCCTATGTGGATGAGTTTAGCAGACAACAAGCGATGCCGTCATAAATTGTCCATCTTAACGATCAGCCTACGCTCAGAGAAAAACATTACGCCCGTATAGTTTTTACATACACTTGACATTGATCTAAAATGAGTTAGGTAACATAAATTAATCATTGCATTTCTGTCACTTTTTGTGTGTAAGATGGAGGGCAACAAGGGAGCAATTGGACATTAGGGATTTACCTTTGCAATATATAAAGGATGAATAGAATACGGTGTTATCAAATGACAGGAGAATAGAGTATCCGTACCTACAGTGAAGTATAATACCTTTAGTAGAAGAATGAAAGGAAGGCGAGACGAGTGGTGAGGGATGTAAGACAGATGAAAGACGAGTGTTACAGCATAAAGAAAACAACATGGAAGAATGAGCCGTGGAGTTAAGAGCTAACGTAGTTGTTGGCAGAGAAAGGGGGGGGGGGGGGGACAATGAAAAGACAGAATGATTGAAAGGTGGCGCATATCCAGAGAAGACAATGATGAAGGAGTCGGAGAACTTGAGAAGAGATGATGTGTCTTGCTTAACTAATGTGTGTGGTCGATATCTGATCCATCTCCTGCTCTCTCACATTTCACAGCCCTTCTTCTGCCTGTCCCCGGAGCTGTGAGTCAGGCTGGTTCAACAATTACAGGGCAAAACTGGGCCGGCCAAGTGTCTTATTTTCTCATGCAACTCATTATCTCTATAAACGAAACTGTGATTTCTCTGTGAGACATTTTGCAACCAAAGCCAATACACCAGTGAAGCTCAGAGTCGGTGATTGATACACTTTGACAGCCGGGGTTTCACTGTCAGACGTGTTTACAGTTCTGCTCTGCGGGCACTGGAGATGTTTACGTCCCTGTGCTTGAACTTTCGATCTATTGGATGTTGAACGTATCACCATGGTAACGTTATGACAGTAAAACAATCTGCTGCCAGTAACTTCGATACAAAATGTGTTACTCCCCATATCAATATTTACATGAAAACGACAAAAGATCTTAACTTAAAATGAGCGTTCAATTGTTATTTTGAGCTTCCTCGCTTTTTAGTCAACCTAGAAATACAGAAGAGTGAGTCTCACACTTTCCACAGCCATTACTTCTCTTTCTCCTGCTCATTGATTTAGTTACTAAGCCTCAGAGGATCCAGTTGTTGAGTAGAAAAACCTAATCCATAAACATTTTATAAAAACATAACAGCCACAGTTCGGCTCGGGCCAAACGTTAACTGCAGTTTAATGTCTACGATGGGACCAATAAAACATATCGCAGAGTTTACCATGACAGTGCCAAATTGTTATCGGCCCTTCTGTGTAAAAAAGACATAACAAGTTCATCAGCTATAGCTGTGGACAACAGAGGAAACCATTAGAGCTAACTGACAGGGGATAGTGTCATTAGTCAGATGCTCTCTTTTGTCCATGGTGTCAGAGGAGCTTGTAATAAAGGATGATGTTCCACCGGTGTGTAATACAACACAAGTGTTAGCGGTTGAAGGGGGCGGCGTTCCAAACAGGTGCTAAATACTGGCAGAAGTGTACGCGTTGACACCGTCATGTTACAATAAGAACTTCAAAGGGCTGGTTCACCTAGAATATAATAAACGTTCTTCTCTTACCTGTGTTTGTGTCTAGCTTTGCAATGTTTTCAGATATGAGAAATCATCTCAGTGTAAAGTGAATACAATGTTGCTTGTGGTGGTTTTTGTAAAAGAAAAAATAATGTTAGTTATCCAGAGTAACCGGGGCACTGGTTCTTGGGAAAAAAACAAGACTCTGTTGAATTTTCTAAATGCATTTTCCATATGGATACTTTTATTGTGCAACTGGGCAGCAGAGCAGTCAAAGGCCTTTGGTAGAAGTTATTACGGAGTAAACAGAGCATGTGAAGTTCATTTCTCCCATGATCTCCAAAACAATTTGGACACACTGCTGTTAAAAGTCAGACTTTCAGAAGAAAAGCGTCCCGGTTTCATGATTTAGTTTAGATCTCCACGGTAGCTCAAATTCTCATCATTCAATTCAAATCAGTGAGCAGCTTGTTTACAAGCGGAAGCAATTGTGGGCAGAGCCTTCTCCGCCACCAGTGTGCCAGCTGGCGTGGGAGAAGATACAAATGATAACCTAAGTGTAATCACGGTTATATGAGACATGTCGCGGGTCTTCATTAGAGATCTGTCAAACCACAAGAAGCTCTTTGTGCCACTGCTGTCAGAGTGACTCAGGCTATATGACAAGTCAATTGTAAAGACAACTGCAGAAGGAGGAAGGAGAGGCATCACAGATGAAAACAATACAGCTACCAATTCATGATGAATGATGTCAGCACAATGCTGAAACTGTCTCACCCTGTTTTAAAGATCAAAAGAGGCTCCAAGATCGGTGATCTTCTCATATTTACAGTTGATAAAAGTAATTTGTCTTTTGCGAGTGTTTTCATTTGAAACACTCAAAAGCCTGAAGCACAGAGGTCAGCAATTTTTGCCGCCAAAGTTCTATTATATTAAAGTAGATAGTGAAAAGTCTAAAGAAAACACTAGTATTTTAGTGATTCGTACAAGAAACAGGCTCTGAGCTGGAGTTTAAGAAACACTGCTGTGCTGTCAGTGGACTGGCTGCAACACAAAGCAGAGGCAGAGGGGATTAACATGGACCGCTAACGGCACTGAACTGATCATCGTCACCTGGACTGTCGCCAAACCTCCAGTCTGGACCACCAGCTCATCACTACCACACACACACACAGACACGTGTTATCAGTCATCGCTATAGTGAACTGCAGATGGAATATATATAAATATGAATTTAGCCAGTGTAGATGGCCAGGGAGATGAAAGACACCAGCGTAAAACACAACATCAGTGGCCTTTACCCAAACCCTCTATTTATAAAACATCAGCTTTTAGTTTTTGATTTTGCAAGTTTTAATATTTTGTGGGCTTGCGGTAGATAGTGATCGAGGTGAAATATAACCAAAGCTGCTTATACGTATGATGCAAGTACTTTTAAGTATTTTAGTGTACGTGATATAAGTCAGTAAAACTTGAGTTAACTTGTGTAAACCTGACCCAGCTCACACACACAAAGCTTCTTTAGCGGATGCAATTTTGGTTTGTGAGAGGTGTTCGCTCAGATGGTTAAATATTTAGGTGCAACCTGAGAATGTGCATTACAACGCTCTGTCTCAGCCTCACACCTGTGGTACAACATTGGTGTGTGCACGTGTTCATACAAGAAAATGTAAATCTATGTTTGAGTGCTTTGGGATGTAAAAATGTACGTCGTTTCAAATCCTTTACAACTTTTATCCTTTTCTGTTCTGCTTTGCCAGAAGTGGTCTCGTGTAAACCTTCTTCTGAATGAAAGCTGCTGCACCGAGATGGCAAATAAGATTTTGACAGGGTGGGTGATGGCGTGATTTGCCGTCCACTTCTGTCTGTGTTGAGTGTAACGATAAGAAACAGCTCAAAGGCAGACTGGACAATAGCCCTGCTGGAGTGGAAGCTGTCCGCTCCATTGTGACACACTACATCAAGCAAAGAGGAAGCTGCTGAGATGATGTGACGGTCTGCTTGAAAGGGGTGTGATCCTGGATGACACCTCCAAGGTCACTCAAGCACACAGAATGATACATTTGACCAGCTAGGATTTACATCAGTGAAATACTTAACTGTGTCATCAGCCTTCATTTTTAATTGTCAAATTCGTTAGCAATGTTTTGTCCGAGACAACTTGTTTCTCAAATCGATTTTTAACGGTTAACCTGGCTGCCAAGAGCTGGAGGTCTTCATCTATTTAGAGTTAGATTCTCATTCAGAAAAAACCTTATTGCCCTTCAAATGTGATGGAAATGTGTTTTGTTGGGGGCTTTAGCTTCGGTGGCAGATTAATCGTAGGGAGTGCAAAATACTAACCTGCTTAACTGTACGGGAGCCCTGAGAGGTAAGTGAGGAGACAGACAAATCTTTTGATCCATTTTCTAAGTCTGATCTAAAACAAATGTATCTTCTGTGTTTATGACTTCATCACACACACACACACACACACACACACACACACACACACACACACACACACACACACACACACACACGCACACACACGCTCACACACGCGCGCGCGCACACGCTCACACACACGCACACACGCACACACGCACACACGCACACACACACACACACACACACACACACACACACACACACACACACACACACACACAATCCGTGAAACAAGTTTTACCAGGAACATTTTTCTGAATCTTTTTCTTTTTTTCCCCACATCTGTGAAAACAGGTGAAAAAAAGTCATAAGTCATAAACACAGGAGAGAAACAATTCAATCAGACGGAGAAAACGGAGAGCCAGAATTGTTTTTCTCACACTTGCTTCTCAGGGCTTCTGCAGTTCTAACCCGAATAAACTATTTCAACTCCTAAACAGAATTGTTAGCTTACCGCTAAACTATTGTTATTGGAAAACCACCACATGTTGTGAACAAAACATAGGGATGACCCCCCTCAAAGGATTGCTGCATTTTAGATGAGTGTTTTCCTGGAACATGAAGATGGTGGCATAAACACAAATGAGCTTGGATTCAGGCTCAGTTCATTTGTTTACCTGCTGCTGAGGTTGGATCAAAACATACTAAATACCTTAAAACGACAATATCATCAAACACAAACTTTAAACAACTGTAACAGCCATAATATTTGTTTGCAAATTCAACCATTATGCACGTTATTTACTCCCTCCATGAGGGACCCTGTGTCACTTAACATAACAAAATATGAATTTGGGAGTGACATGACACCAGACAACAGCTGCTCCCTCTGGGGTTAAAAAGGTTATAAATATTACAAAATGTACATTACAGCATACATTGTCAATACATCAGAGTACATTCCTCTCATTGTTTACACATATGGCTTTGAAGCACCTCTGCTACTCTGAGGTACAGAGTGGAACTGCTCTAATCTCCTTTGTAAACACAGAGTGTGTGTGTGTGTGTGCGTGCGTGCGTGTGTGTGTGTGTGTGGGTGTGTGTGTGTGTGTGTGTGTGTGCAGGAGGCAAACCAGACCACTAACTCACCATTCATTCCCCCCTCATGAGGATACAGCAGACCTTTATCCCTTTCTTGCTCCTCACTATCCCTCCATCCTCATTGTGTCTTTCACTGCCTCATCTCTACCCTCCCCCTCTTCCTCACGTCCCCCTGCGTTTTGATGTCCTTTAGCTTCATCCATTAATGTCTCCGGCTTTCCGTCCTTCTGTTTTCTTGTTCACTTTTAGCCCCTGTGAATAAACACTCAGGAGTTGGCTTGCAGTCTGCAGCCCCCTGTGTTTGTGCGTGTTAATCCACTCCTGTGTGTCTGTCTGTATATTCCCTGGAGTTAAAGGGAGGAACCTCTCACATCCTCCATAAACACCTCAGTGGTATGCAAAGGATCTGTAGTGAGGGCTCCTGACTCCTTCGCCCTCTGTAACTGCAGTTATGCCGCGTAAATAAGACACATCTTAAGTTATTGAAATGTCTCCAGTGGATATTCTGGGGGGGCGGGGGATATGCAGCAGAAAGAGAAAATAAAATAATGAATTCAAGGATTAAAGAAGATCATTTGGGCTGGGTTCAACCCCTGTGAGAACAAACGTCCACCATGTTGAATTGTTTATGGGATTAATGAAGAATCCCATTTACATTTAAATATCAGTTTAGGCTAACTGTTAGCTGGCAAACTAGCAAACCTAACTAAACCCGCAGGAACAGCCCTGGGCTTTGAAAGCAATTTGACATAGTGGCCAAACTGTGTAGTTACAATTTACAAATGCGTCACATAATGCCATTTGGTCCAAAAGTACTTTTTTTCCAGGGATTAACATCGTGAATGAAACTTCTGTAAATCAGCATATGATTATTTTTGACAGCGCATCAATTTCCTCCCTCTTTATTTGAAAAAGAGATGCAGCGCTGTGCGTGTGTGTTCTTTCCTCAAAAGATCATAAATCTGATGAATATAACACACAGGTATATCTAATATAGCATACAAAGATAAACACACAGAAATACAAACAGACACATAAGTACCACATCCTTATCATCTAACACAATAAACATCCATACTCTAAACTCGTGCCAAATAGAATATCAACACTGCCAGAAATTGACATACCACCGAACCATGTGTGTATACATAAATCTACTTCTCATCAGGACACTAAAATAATATGGACTTACCAACCATGTAAGCAAGCATTCCTATGTGATAGCTGTAGCATTGCACAAGTGTTTCCTCATCTTTGTCCTTTTCACAGCATGAAACAAGAAGATAAGGATTGTGTTAAGTTAGAAAACAGATTTACACCGAAATATTTGAGTTTCACTGTTTAAGACCACGTTCACATTTGCTTTACTCGATAGTATGCATTAAAGAAAACAGGAGCGATGTTGCAGAGGAGGAGCACGAGCCACATTCAGACTCACAACATTGTTTACACATCCAGAAAACTGAAGAAATGTATAGATTCAATGAAAGAAAACTCATCAGATACTCATGTAAAGCAACAAGTTAAAACCTAATTAGGCTATTGGACTGTGAATTTGGTGGAAAAACAAGAATTGCCACCAAATGCAGTGCAGTTAATATCTCCTGATCAAATCCAAACATATGTAACATCCCAAAAATACCTACACAAGTATTTACAAGGCTCTGATCCTGTAACAGACATCTGTTTCCCCCCCCTGAGGTGAATGGACCCTGAAATGGATCCCGCTAAGCCAGAAAATGACTCACAGAGCAAAAGCAGAGCGCAAACAGTTCAAACCTCTGACTCACAGCCCTTTAATAACCTTTCATAGTCTAGAATGACCTTCTTATGACCCCTCGTAGTGCCTTCATAACCCCCTTCCACGCCTGAGTGAGCTGAGACAGACCTGATGAAATGTGATCTCGTGCTCAGTTGCCTCTGTAATTCACTAAAACACATCATCTCGCTCGGACAAAAACACAGAGCTAGATTTAGACACTTACCACGGACACATGATGCACATATGAACACACACGGTGACTGGCATCTGACTGTTTTCATGCTTTTTACTGAGATCTAACTAAAAGTGGAGAACAGAAGGCGGATAATAACGTGGCATGTTTATTTGCCTTTTGATTCGTTTAAGTTATGCCATATGGTTGAAAGTGCCCTACGCCACTGTGAAGTTGACACATTTTTAACAGAGATTACTACTACAGGAAGTAAAACATTGATCTCTGTAATGTTTCTGCCATGCTCTAACCTTTGAGGTACACAGAACAACAGAAAATAGTCTAAAAAAACTTCTCTCCACTCTTGGATGGAAACTAAATCCTACCACAGACGACTTTGGGTACAGGCCAAACGCAGAACAAATAACATTAGTTCATATAGCATGTTTTCCACCAAAAGACCTAATAGCTTAATTTGAGGGACTAAATGTCAGGACATCTCAGCAGCTTTGATTTGGACCATTATTCATTAATATGTCTCACATGTCCACCAACTTTATAGAAGTGTAAAACTAAATTGCTGGACTACCCCTTTAAAAGCAACTGATGTTCGTTTTGTGTTTTGAATTTATCCAAATGTGTAAAGTTCCCAGGTACTGGCAGATTTGAACCCAAAAGCACGACACAAAAACAGGCAGAATATCAAGGAGAGTTCAAATGAATCGGCCTACGTGATGCGAATAAATCACAGAACGTGCTCCCATCCCTAGAAAAGCACCATCTGTAAAGTGCAAGAAGGTTTCCAGCTGTTATTTCTTCATTTTTTGTGTAGCACTGCGTGACTGTGCCATGTGGGACACACTTCTGTCTCGTTTTCTGGCTAAATCTGTGGTGGATCTTCCATACTGTGGTTTCTGTGGATAAATTGCTCTGACACAAAAGAATAACATTTAAGAAACTGTTACATTTCATGCCTTAGCTGAATTATGAGCGAGCTGAAACCTGCTGTGTGTAAACCGGTCACTCATTGAATCTATTATTCAACAAAAGATACCCTGATTACAGCGCTTCACACTGAGGCTGAACACACAGGAAACTGTCAACATGCGCTGAAGTCACACAGGACGCAGCCATAATGTCAACACAGCACACTGTGATCAAAGGAACCATAACAAGAAGGAACCACTGGCCTCACACATGCTTCAGGAGCAGTGGGAGAGCCCATGGAAAAAGCTGTCGCACACACACACTTGTGATGACAGGAGTAGACGCTGTACGTTAGTCTGCCCAGCCTTATTCAAGAGCTTTTTGTGACACAGACAGTGTTGTGTCAGTGTCATACTCCATTCTTCCAATACGGTCCCTACACCCCTCCCTTCTACCAAATCTCTGTTTGCACGTTCGCTTGGAGTGTCCACCATATTAAGTGCATCCAAACCAATTAGCGGGGAGTGGAAGTGGCGAAAATTTCTTTTAGTTCACCCCTCTCCTTTCCTCCACTCTGCCTCTGACTGTAGGTGTGTGTAGGTGTTCGCAAAGGACAGCGGAGGAGGGATGCCGGCGCATACGAAATATCGGCAATAGGTTGATATAAATTAAGGGTAAGTTGTGCTCGTTTGAAGGACGCAGACGATACGCCGAACACGGCAGACATACACAGTTCCGTATGGCAGAAACATGCCGGCGTATATGAAAATTAGCTCAAAATGTGTCAGAGTCCAAATACGTCCAACTTTTCCACAGCGGTGTTGTAGCTGACGTATACATAACGAATACATCACGAATTATTATACGCATGTCCAACATATTGATAGCGTATCACTTACTGATTTAAAACGTATCAGAGCATATGGCCAACGCAGCTGGAAAAGTGCCATCTGGTTCACGTCATGCTGATGCTGGAGAACGGCTAACATGCTGAACGCTAGCTGTACTGTAGAAACACGTTTAATAAGTTACTCCGTTGTCAGGCATCATCTTAACATAGGGTAGGAATAGGGTATCCACTCGTTATCAATAAGTTGGCTGTAGGATTCACCGTCAACCGACGTAGCCTATATCTAACGTTCCTCTAACGTAGTCACGTAGGTATTTACGTACTATATTCACGTAGGTAAATATTCACGTACGTATTCCGTATTCACGTATGTCTAACGTAACGTAACTTATGTGTAACGTCTGCATATCTTATGAAGCACACGTCGGGTACGTCCGGTAATTTTGAACATGCTCAAAACATCAGCGTTCAACAACGCACCCCAGCGTAACACAGTGAGCTCTTAATGAATACTACTTATACCTTACCTTATATCAACGTACACCAACGTGTTGCCGATATTTTGTATACGCCATATTTTTGTATATCTTATGCATTCGTTGGGTATTCGTCTGATACATTCTGTATTAGTAAGTGATGCGCTATCAATAGGTTAGACATGCGTATCTGTATATGTTCACTTTTCCAATCCGATGAAAAGTTGGACGTATTTGGACTCTGACATACGTTTCTGTCATACGGATATGTGCGACAGGGCCTTTAGGAACACAGAAAATTAATACTTGTGCATGTATTGAGCATAAAAATCAGATATTCACCACAAAATAAGCAGTGAAAACCACAGATAAATGATAGCAAATTATATAATTGCCTTGCTGCACAATCAAAGATTAAAAAAAAAAAAAATGTTTTATTGCACTGCCCATCCAGCCAACTGCAGCTGCAGATCTCTGCACAACACAATCAGATGATCGGTATTTAAAAGAAAAGTGTTTCCTTCAATATGCAGACACTCTGCTGTAACAATTTCCATTATTATTAAAGTAACGTTGTATATCTGATGTATCTTGCATTACATATTTGCATATTTTGCATACTAAGCTGTCTGACCTCCAACATTTCTGTCATCTGTAAGTACTTCGTCTTTAATTCATGTAGACAAGCAGACGTTGCCCCTTCTCCGGGACACAAAGAATAAACCAACTCTGACCAAGACTCAGCCGCAGCACAAATGTTCTTTAACATCAGCAACGCATTACACATCAGCTCAAACAAGCAATTTGCGAAGAGCAAATGTTGCACATAGTACACCATATATTTGACAGCCCCAGATGGATGCATTATTATGTCGGTAATTGCTGTGTTATTGTTATTAATGACTGTACTGAAGCCGAGATGTCAACAGTTGTCTGAAGTTTTTTTTAATCTGAATCTCGTTACAACATTTGCGTCATTTCTGTGCGTGTTTGTGCCACAGCTATAGCAGTAGTGGATTTGTCTTCTAAATCTGGAGACAATTAGTTGCTGGAACAGAAATCAAAATGCCAGAGCTAGTCATAATGTAGGTCTAAGGAAGACAGATTTCAGCTACACAATGGTGTTTTGACAGGGAGCTGTGAGACAGAAAATAGAGAGCATGGAATTCTCTCTTTATCTTCCCCTTTCTCTCTGCCTCCATTTCCCACATCTGTAGAACAGATTATTTTAGTGGTGGATGGGTGAGATTAACCCCAAATGAGACTCCACATTAACACCTTGCCGCTCTACTGTGTCTGGCTGTCTCTGGATTGACAGATTAGCCGCTGAAAGCCTTGTGGTACACGGTGAAGCAGCAACACACACCTTCTCCAGGTCACAGAGCAGGGAAGAAGATAACCTTTGAGTTTTCACTTTGTTTTTACGTCTTCATTCTTTTTTTCTTGAGCCTGTCTCGTGTGCACACCACACAATCACACACCCTCCTCCTTACATCTCCCTTCTATTAGAGGCCCTGTGAGAACTACACACACACACACATACACACACACACGCTCACACAATCCCTGGAAGAGCTAGGCCCTCGGCCGGGTCAAATTGACTTCCCCTGTGTGAGAGCAGGAACATACAGTGTATTAAGAATTCATGGTGCATGTCTTTGGATGCAATGATCCATGATGAAATAGGTCTACGCGGGCTGAGGAGCCACAGGCAACACGGGACAACACACACACACACACACACACACACACACACACACACACACACAACATGTAAAGATCCATGGAAACAGGCAAAAACACAAATACAAACACAGGCTTATGCAGAAATAAGCACGCAAATTCCTGCACGAGGAGTCACACACATACACATTCAGGCCACCATGTACATGCCTCTGAGGGGTACAAAGATACACAAATCATGACATTCATTTTCTCACCCATGCAAAGACACATACACGCACTCTGAAGTCTTTTAAAATGGCATTTATGGATGCCACCTGTCCATATGGGATCTGATAAACACACCATGGTCTGTCCTGTTTAGTTGAAGTAAGTCTCTGTGGCTGTTAACACACGGCACCAGCCTTTCTCCTCTCCTTCAACTTCCTGCACAAACCCCTCCCCTCCTCCCCATCCAACACACACACACATGCACAGGGGTTGCCTCTGCTAGTGGTGGAAGTTATCCATCACATTTTTCATTCCCTCTCTCCACGGAGCCCCTCACAATCACCTCATCTCTTCTCATCACATCTGCCAAAACATTTCTCTCACGCTCGCAGCGCTGACGCTTTTCAAACGTTCCCCCTGTAGAAACTTCTTCCAGTTTATTGTATTGACACGATGTGGAGTTTTAGGGTCAGGCCGTCGCCCCAAATCCCAGGATTATACTTCAGCTTTGTTTGCAACGCTTTCAAATAGAAAATACTCCTTTAGCAGATCTTATAAGTCTATGATGTTGAGTTAGGCAAAGTTATGAAGTATTTCAGGATTATTTTCATCACCTGCCAATTATTTTCTCAAATAACTTAATAAAAAACTGTCAAACAATAGTGTAGAAAATGTCTCTTAGAATTTCTATCATTAAAGGAGACATCTTGAAATTGTCCAACCAACGATGACTAAAACAGAGACAAGCAGCAAACTCTCACATTTGGAAGATTTCCAACCACTGTTGTGTTGTTTAAAATATCCATTACTCTTTTTCATTTGCTTTCTTTCTTTATTTCCATTAAATAATTTATTTATTTATTTATTTTTTCTTTCAACAGGTGGAAGTTAAGTGACGAAAGCAATCAACTGCAATTCTTTGCTTCAAATTTTAAGGACACTTTATTGATTCTATTTATTCATTATGAGACAAAGAAATAAAAGTATCTAAAGGATAACATGTTAAAGTGTAAACACTTATTTCCAACATGGTCCCAAGATGTTAGAAGACAAAGAAAACACAAACAAAGCACAAGAAAACTAAACCAGACTTATTATGGCTCTGTGTTGATGCATCATGTCATGTACAAAATATAGGTAAGATAGGTACATTGAAATTTACTGGACAATTTTAAGTGTTAGGTTGTAGGGTGGATTTTCCCTTTAGGGTGGAATGAGTAAATTGGAAAAAGATGCACTTCTGTGAAATCATAACTCAATACCACCGTGTCAAACAAGAGTAGCTGAATAAGAAAACATACATCTTTAATTAAAAAAGATCCTGTGAAAAAGGCTGTGAACCCTAAAGTTTAATAAGACAGTCTGACAAACACTGGATCAGGATACAAAAAGAAAAAAAATATTTTTTTAAACCCAAATTGTGGCTTGAATTGTGTAGATTGCCACAGGATATCTGGATTGAATCTCTGGATAGAATCTCTGGATATAGATGTGAAAAATACCAATACTGCAGGCCAAGCATGCAGAGTTCATTGGAAACTGGTACAATGTGCGATATTGACCGTGACATAGGAGCATTGTGGAGCCTCGGACAAGCAATTTTCAATAAATGGTCCTAGCAGCAGTACAGAAAACTCCTAAAAGAAACGCTTCATTTACTAATGAGCCAGTCAGTTTATGAGTTTTGGCTTAAATAAAAAACTTAAAATGCTCTAATTTGTTCAGTAAAAAATAGGATAAATGTTGCAGACAGAAATGGAAACTATGTCTGCTATTTCATTGGTTCAGTGATTGCCTGAACTAATCTTAACTTAAGTCAAATTCATAAATTCACAGATAAGTAAAGGTGTCCGAAACCCATTTTCTTCTCATATATTATCAAGACTGGATCAACAATGTATAAGAAGCAAAGTGTTTTTGAGTTGGGTTAAATGTAATGGCGGTGCTGCAGGTATGTTGTATTGACTGCAGAGTTAGTTGGTACTTGCATTTCTTTAACAACACATAGGGGTATTTGCTGCTGTAGACTCCCATTGAGATGAAGAGATTCAGCCAACAAAAACATTTAAACACCTTTGCATCTGGTGCTTACTCTGATCCAGAGAGTTGTTACACATCTTTTGTTCCTACAGCTGAAGACAAGTTAGATTTAAGGCTTTTAAAAGACACTCGCAATGAAATATAAGACCAACCCTACAATAAGCAAATTCTTAAAGACCACTTACTTACGGTTAGGCACAACTTTACCCAAATGTTTATTGTAGCAAAACATTTCCCCATGTTGTTGCTAACTGGAGATGCATCTGCAAACAAACATGTGTGTGGCTGGTTCCGCCTGACATTAATGCTAGAGACATTTGGTAAATCATTCTAAAAATAGATAATTATTTTTGAGATTTTCAATTGCAATGTCATAGACCTTTGAAAGATGAATCTAAGACATTTTAATAACAGGTGAGGCCTTATTGTTATATTCATTTATTAAATACCTATTAAGCCTTGAAGAATCCATAGGAACCCTGTGTTAATTTTCATATATATATATATATATATATATATATATATATATATATATATATATATATATATATATATATATATATATATATATATATATATATATATATATATATATATATATATATAAATATATACACACACACGTTTTAGCAACCAGAGGTGTGTGCTGCCTTCTAGTGGCTTCAGAACAACACAACTATTGGGACCGCACGACCACCGTGAGGAAGGATCTTAAAGCCACAAACAAGGAAGTTTACAAATATATGAAGTGCTTTGGTATGCATTACTCTGGCGTCTTTTTGACACATGTTAAACAATTCTATAGAAATTTAACGGTTTAAACCCTTTAGTGTCCGCAACACAGCACAAATATGAAGACATATTTTAAATTGGTCAAACCATTTGGCTGAAAAATTAGTGGTTCTTATCAAACTTGCATTATATTTAGTCTTTTTGCACACATTTATTTTTCTATACATGTTATTATATTTTTAGGAAAAACAGTCCCATGTGTCCAAAGTCTAAATATAATATGATAAGAACATGGCTGTATCTCAGACAAAAAAATCACGTATTTGGTAAACTCATAACAAATTGAATATTAAAGATATGCACACACATGCAGCGTAAAGAAATGTTTTTCCTATGAAAGACATTTAATAAACACAACACATTTTCCCTTAACATATTGAATATAGTATTTGGGCACAAATAGGGTTAAAGTCACTTTTATTTAGCATATGAATGTTTATTAAAAGTGTTGAAACAGACACAAAACACAGACGTGAACATTCTGTTAATAACTAACTGAAACTGAACGTGAATTAAGACTTCAAAACCTCCGTCTTGATGCAACCACTTTGTATTTACAATGCTTCTGTGGCTGCAAATACACACTGCTGTTCAAACAGAATAATTTATACCAAGAAAACTGGCGGTGACATTTTTTGTTAATCTAAGGCTATAAGTCATAGGATACAATTACAAAAACATGTTCAGAACTAATGAATGAAAATCTAATGTGTTACGTTTCTTTCTTTTCTCAAGATTCATTCTAAAAAAACACAAATGACAGGAAAAACTCCCCCACCCATTGTCTCTTAAATTATCTGCCGACTTAAAGGCCCCCACCCTCACGCCTCACTTTACAAACTGTTTGCTTTGGATGTGAAGGTCTTCAAAGTTTCCCTCAGCTTCTGCACAACAGCTTCATCCTCTTCCACAGCCTTAGAGCAAACACGCTGCACTCTGCTGTGAAGATCCTCCATGCACTTCTGTTGGACAAGAACCACAGCATGCATTACAATATAAATACAGGAATAATGATGCCATCAGACCAATATGTAAAATATCTTTAGATTAAGATAGTTGTAGTGCATTCGGCTTTTTACAACTGAGTTTTGCTATAATCCCTTTTGTGTCTTTCATACCATCAAATCCTTTTGGCATGGAAAGCCTCAAGATATTGAGGCAGCGATGGCTACAGTCGCATCTAAACCACTGTGAAATACTTTGCTACATTTACTTAATGACACATAAGTTTATTAGCTTGCTAAAACTAATGTAAGTATGCCGGAGATAAAGAGAAAGTCACCTCTGTGATTGACAAGTGGTTAGCAGCTGTAGTAAATACAGACGCTAGGTTGTTTGCTACTGTACGCCTCTCCTCATTGGTCTCCTGCAGCACCAGGTGGTACCTGAAGAAGAGATGAACACAAGTGTTTCATTCTGAGTTAGACAGACAGAAACCTGGAGGATGTTAACACTCACATAAAGTCTCATCTTATAAAAAATGAAAATAAATGAGGCAGAGGTATTAAGATGAGACAGTATTACGAGGTCCTTTAGACAATGCTTTGTTGTGTAGCGGCCACAGGCTCCAACAGGACGATGTAATCCTTTAGACAATCACTCACTGTTGTTGCTGCTGCCTTCAGTTGTTGCACTGACTCGTCGTATCCATAATTAACCTTCTTCTCAAGAAGCCTACGATGGTTCTCCACTGACTCCATCTCTGCTGCCCAGTCCTGTTCCTCCTGGGCCAGCTCCTATATGGAAACAAGCACGCAGGAAACTATTGTTATTACATGTATGATGCAACTGTGCATTTTCTCTATGTCACCAACATGTTAAAATGTAAACTCATTTTTGTTTATCAGCTCAGAAGACAAATAGTTCAGTGAAGAACAGACACAAACAGAAGCAGACTGAAGTATATGGACTATACCTGCATGTCGGAATCCAACCGTTCATCCACCTTGCGGATCTGCTCTCTCAGCTGCTTCAGGTCATTGGACTTGTCCAAGATGTTAGAATTCACCTTAAAGACACACACACATTTAAAAAGGACAAATGTGATTATAAAAGACGCACTTTGGTTATTTTGTGTGTCAGTACAAGAAAAAGATGACAGCGCAAAATAATAAGGTTTTTGTTACCTGTTCACTAGACTCCTCCAGACTGAGTTTCATGTTGGCTAATCGACTGTTCTCCTCCTCCACGTCACTGACGAGCTTTCTGAGGAGCATCTACAACACAAAGCATAGATCAGAACATGGACAGAGAATACCAAAATATATCTTCACACAATTTTGTTTTACATCAATCAATTTTCCAACAGAATAATATATAAAATGTCAAAAGCTCGAAACAACTGGAGATAACCTCAGCATTGGGACAGTAAGCTAGCCGTGTTCATACGGAATTTAATAGTTTGTGTGAACAGGATTATTACACAATACACAGTACCTGTGTCTGCGCTTTATGCTGAACCATGCCGAGTCCACATTCAAACGGCCTGATCTCAAAATCATGACCACAGGCGTTCTCTGCAGACAGTGGTATCAGCTTCAGTTTACGTGCCAGCTTGTGGTACTCTGCTACCTTCAACTCCGCCTGGAGGGAAATAGCAGGATAGGACAGACACAGGAAGGGCAAGGAAACAAGTTCAATCAAAAAGGTCAAAATGCGTGCTGCTGGATGAAAAACACCTGCTATTATCAATCTTTACTGATTACAACAGGGACACAAAATATCATATTTTAATCCCAAGAGACCAAGTCATATGTCATATACCCTATCTTAATGGAAAAAAGTGCTACTATCCCTGCTCCTCTGTGCAAACATACTAGATCTACATACAGTACCTTCTCGTTCACTTTGGCCAGAGCGATCTCCTCATTCCACTTGTGCTGCTCAGCGTCTTCAAGAGACTTGCTGAGACTGGAGATGGTCTGTTGGAGTTCTCTCTTCTCTCTGTTGATCCTCTCGACATCAGCCGGCGTAAACCTCTGGTTCTTCAGGAGGTGCAGCAGTTCATCTTGCTCATGTTTTAGAGACTCCAGATGACTGCCTGCAGAAAGAGAAAGACAAAAAACACGATATGAAATCAGATTCAATCCTCAGTTCTGATTGGAAAGCTATTGTAGAAGACCCAATAGGCCCTCTTGTGACTACATAACAGATTAGTTAAACCCCCGGGTGTGAGCCAATTTGAACCAGAATACTGTTAAATTACTAAAACAGAACTTTGTTGCTTAGTAGGAGCTTTCTTTGTTTACTGGGTGACAGTAAGAAACTCAATATGTGCAGTTAGCAGTTCAGCAAAACCCTGAAAAGTATGGTCTCTGGTGGCCTATTAATTAAGAACAGGAATGTTAAATGTTTTTTTTAACAGGGGAAAATGTCACAGCCAAGACACAAATCTAGTTAAACCTTAAGTGGAATCCTTATTGTGTTGGCGCCGTGTGTGTGCACAGGCCCAAAAAGAACTTGGAAATGTGTAATTCCAGTACTTAAAGCATAGTAGCAATTAGTGTCTGAATATTGAGATCCACCATCAAATGTCCACAGGATCCAGTGCATCCTGCTAAAGAACCAGTGCATCCTGCTAAAGAACAGCATCTAAGACCATCTAGTTATATTTACCAGTGGTCTCCAGCTCCTCACTCAGTTCAGAGTCTTTGTTCTCCAGGTTGGCTGTAAAGGAATCCAGGCTGCTTCGATAACTCTGGAGTTTCTTGAGGTCTGTCTGCAGCTTCACTCTTTCCAACCTCTTGGTCATTAGACGGTCCTGTCCAGGAAAAGGAGATAGAAAATTATTTATCTGATTTATTGTTGCTCACACTAATGTTTCATATTACTGATCAGGCTACAGCTATAAAACCTTTGCACCTCCAATAGTCATAAATATCTAATTTTCCTTTTGTGCAGTACTTTTTTGTTGACGATGATCAGGTTTTCACCCTTTCCAAACCTAAAAATGAATGCAGTGCAACTGCTCTCACTGAATATAAGAAATTGTAATGGAAATATCAAGATTTTTAAAAAGTCATACCTAATCTATGCGCAGGTCAATATAAAAGTCTTCCTACCGTCTGGCTGTTCTTCTCCAGTCGGTCAACCTCAGTGCTGAGTATTCCGTACTTCTCCTCCATGGAGTCCAGCAGGGCTTCGTCAACGTTGTAAATTTTCCCTGTGAAGACACACATTTTTTATTTATTTTTATAAATGGAGACTCAAAATTGAACTTAAAAAAAATCTAAATTGAAACAAAATCTTTTATTTACAATATGCTTGAATAGACATATAAAGCAAGTTATTCTTAAAAAAACAACTCATTTCATAGAGAGATGCTGTGCTTACTTAGTTTATTGAGGAATAATTCATCCACATCGTCAAATGTGTCATCCCCCTGCATGAACTTTGAGTATGTCTCAGCTGTGTAGTCCAAGAGGAGCTGCAGTAAAAGGGCCAAGAGAAGATCATTTAAACTGGCTCTGGCTTTTTCAGTAGAGTAGTGTTAATGCCTCATGCTGCTGTTTAAAGAAGTACCTTGTTATACTCGGCCCCTTCCTCGATATCATCAGTGTCCTCGCAGAAGTCACTGAACAGCAGCTCCTGCTTACTCAAACACCAGTTGATCTGCCAGACAAAATAATAATAATATAATAATTGGTTTTAACTAATTTCATTAAACTACAAATGTATTAATTTATTCTGCATCTAATGCCAATCAACCTTTTTTTTTTATATATATTAAAAGTCCACTGTAATTCCTATTGAAAAAGTATCGTTTGCTTCTCACCTTGACTTGGTCAATTAGCCACATGAGAGCAGCAAGAGCCTGAGGCCAGGTGTGAGGAGCTCCAACAGAATACATTGAAGACTTGGAGAGAACAAACGGATACCTTGAACCAAAAACAGGGAGAAAATAAAAGACAGTCAGCAATGTTTCTTAAACTATAGAAGGTACTTGCATGTACAGACTTGTATAGTATGATTATGTTATTTGCCATTTCATTTAAGATTTTCCTCTCCATCATTCTTTGTAGTATTTTTTTTTTTTATCTAGTACCATCCTTAAATTCCAGTGGTACTGAAGTGCCTTCTTAATACTCATAGATAGGCTACAAATTGTTTTTTTATGTTCAAAATATGCACTTAAGATTGTAGGGGTACTAAATAAAACAAAGAAATACTAATAAATAAAATACTTATTAATACTAAAAGACATCATTTTACCTCAGGGCTTTTAGGATAGCTGGAACCTCTTCCTCAACTTTTGAGTTTGGCATCTCAAAGGTCGGGTCTAGCTGACGGTAGACAAACTCAAACACCTTCACAAACTCCTTGGTGGAGGGAGACTGGAGGGTCTTGGCTGACAAAGTGCCCGGGTAACCCTGCTCTGTCAAGAACTAGAAAAGACAAAGAGAATATCAGTCTGTACATGGCAATATGGATTACTCATATTGACTAACAATACCTATACTTTTTGCAGGTACAAAAAAGGTTAGGCTACAATTAGATGTCACACTCAGTCAGATAACGTCAGCAATAATATTTAATCACTGTGACTATAGTGATAAAAAAAAAAATACAAACCTGATATCAGCCAATATCAGTACTGTGCTAATAGTGATTGTGCGAGACTGTCAGGGGTGTTGCATTAATAGTCAGCAGTTTAATGTATATTGCTGTCTGCCAAAGTCAATTTTTGGATATAACCACCAAGGGGCACTAAAGTCTTTTATTTTTTTATATCCCACACAGTGGACTTAGTGTATTGAAAATAAAGGGTGTAGCAATGTTAAAACTAACTAACCTACTTGTGTGTAAATACATTACATGGACTGAGACAAAGTGTTTGTACCTCATGCAGCTGTCTGATGCATTGCTGAACAAACGCTTTATCATGCAGAGGTCTGGTGTCTTTTATCTTCTCACTTCCTCCAAACCCCGACATGGTGCTGTTACGAGGCATGCTGGCTCCACTAGTCCTGCAGACAAAATATTAGCATTACCACCACAGTAGCAAAAAGCAAGTTCATTTATTGACAAGGAGAAATAAGTTACATTCATTTGCATCTAAATAATTGCATTGTAGAAACTTATAAATTAGGAGAGAAAAACGTTTTCACCCCTTTATTTAATCTTTCTACTACTGTAGTCGTACTGGTATCTGTGATGTTTTATTGATGTATAGATACTATTTGTTCTCAGTATTTTATATGTGAAGTACATTGTAATGCAACTTTGGTACATTTCTGAAATATTATTAACATACCGCCGTGGACCAAAGAAGCTGGTCCGCCTTTCAGAGTTCACAGACTGCGGTTTGGGTATGTTGAGCTTTCCAAATGAAGGTTGTTTGCTGTAAAGAAACAAAACTGTAAACAAATGGATGGATGCATGCTGACTCACACATGAACAAACTAGCACTAATCAATTTATCGGTCTTCACTGAGTCATCACATGTTCACAAATAATGTTTGAAATATTATGCAAAAATAAGTAGAATGTAAACCATGAAGCATAACATTATAAGAAATAGCATGAAACTATACCCAACATATTTTCTCTGTACAGTTTAGAACAAAATAAGATGTCTCATTGTAATATTTGGGATATAACCCCTTATTAGAAGTAATCAAGAAGCAAAGGGTTTAGTTGTTGTGTGGGTGTGGCTAACATCATGTAAACACACTCACATTTTTGTCCAGTACAAGAGTGGAGTCCGTGCATGATACAAGAAATACAAGCATCTTTGCTCATTATACAACTAAAATGTAGACATGTTTTTAACTCGCTTCAAACCAACCTCTTAGGCGTTGTATACACCATGCTCATCCTGTTGCTGTCTTGCACTCGCATAGGCAGCTCCGATGGTCTGCCGCTTGTTACTCGACTCAGCCTTCCGCTGCACACAAATTATCAAAAAAGAAAGAGGGCATTTATTAACGCTATCCTACTGTCTCACAATGTCCGCAAAATGCATACAACTGTATATTATATTATATTAGCTCGATAATGTTGGCTACTACTTGAAGTTGATGTCAGGCGATATGGCCACAGCTGGCTAACGTAAAGTATGTCAGTATCTCAGTGTATGTTGTGCGGTAGTTAGCTAACTAGCTAGCTACTCGTTCAGTGACTTAGTTTAACTACAACGAACTCTACACGCCGAATTAGTTGTTGTCTAGCTAAATCTAATAATCGTTGTTAGGAAGTAAAGATGACTTTAAGTAATTATGACGGTTGGAAACATCGTTTAAATGAACGTTAACGCTAGCTAACTGTAGCTAAAATCAAACAACAATGACGGCTGCTGACAATATCTTCTAAGGCAAGCTAAAACCCATTACATATCGTCAGACTTATTTGTCTGGTTATTTGCTAATAATTCCAGTGATACAAAAATCAATTTGTGGTGTTATCTAGCAAATTTAAGACGTACCGCTCCATATTTTGTAGCTGGAAAGTTAACGTTTACAAAATGAATCGAACATCCGAAGGGACAGTCTCAAACGAACCAAAACAAACCCCGCCAAAAGAATACGAAATTTTCTAGGAAGGCGGTGCCATCACGAGAGTACGGTGAGCCATAAGGTCCAAGAAGACTTCATAACGCGCTCTACAAATAATGACTTTTCCACAGCGTCACACATGCATTGTAATTATAAAAGAAAAGATGCACAAATGTAATATTTGGAATATTGGGAAAGTCCTCTCGCAAAGCAGTGTTTACTATTGTACTGCCTATGACTGTAATAAACTGCCGGAAGAAAACTGAAAATCTTTTACTTAGGCGAGTAGCAATACTACAGTTTCAACATTCTGTTACAATTAAAATCCCTGCATTCAAAATTACTTACATACATAAAGTATAAAAGTATTAGCATCAAAATATAATTACAAAAAGTAAAAATACTCATTTTGCAGAATGGCCTATTTCAGAAACATATACTGTACATTACTGGACTCTAAAGCCACATTAATGTTGCAGCTGGTAAAAAAAAAGTGGATCTCATTTGGCGTAACCTTTAATATATTAGTTGATTTCTATTTTGTAATTGCAGCTGGTGTAAAAATATCCAAAGAAATTACATAGTAACATAGGCAGTTACTGATGTTAGGTCTTCCATAGCGGTGTAGCCCGATTCCCTGAAGTGCAAAATTTGTTTATAACAAAAAAACAGAATTACATGATGATAGAATAATCATATTATAAAAAAACAAGTAAAACCACAAATTGTGGTTACCATACTCCCTCATATGTAAATGATCAACCCTCTTAGTCCTTCAGGCCTGTCTGTGTTTTAACAGTATTCAAGTCCTAAACTTTTCTTCATTTATAAAATGAAAAGATCAGATTAACACCTTGAGCAGACAAGTGACAAAGAGAAGTAGAAAATTTATTGCAGTATTTGTTCCACCAAAAGGGTATGAATCCCCTTTCCTCTTATTACTAGGGTGACCTAATACAACAAAATCTACATTTACAAAATATCCTCCTGCAATAGGCCACATATACTGCATGCGTAGTTCGAAATAGAATAAATTATGTCCAGAGGACTCTGCCATTGTACAGCATGGACAAACAAAAGTGAACAAAAATAAAATTTCTTTTTTTTTTTGTCTTTTTTCTTCTTTTTCCTTCAAATATCTAAAAGCTAAAAGGAAAAAACCATCAGGGTGCTAGTAGTATAATAAACTCCAAAAACACTTTAATAAGAACATCAAAAAGACTAATTTCCAACATTCACTTAAGGTTTTATTCTTTTTTTTACAGCTTTTTTGTCTTCAGAGATATAAACATTTTAGTTTTTTGTCGTGTTAAACTATGATACAGTGGGAGTAGAAATGAGCGACTAGAATCTGCTGCACAACAGCGAAGGAGCTCCCACAACAATGTTGACATAACATTTCCCTCCAGGTCTCTTTTCTGATAGCCTTTTTAAGGGATAATTTGGGTGAATTATTCCTTTAATGCCTTCTGGATTCTATCCTCTGCACTTGTACACAAACAAAACGTGAGCAGTCCCTCTAATATAATAAGTCTTATGTTTGTGTCATTTTCATTTTTGCAAGAATAACTCATGTAAAAGTATGTAGTGTCAAATATTCTTGCCCTCTTGTGTTTTCTTACAAAAATGAGGAAGAAGAGGAGGGTAGGAATCCAGTGAAGTTTGGCTGTGTTGTTGGAGGTGGCAGGTTGAGGAGGAGGAGGAGGAGCAGGGAAGAGGAGGATTTTGATAAAGTAGAAATGGAGAAGGGGGACCAAAAAAAAACAAAAAAAAAAACACCACACGGGAGCCATTAGCTAGCCCCTCCTTCCCGCGCCGCATACAGTGAGCGTAAAGTCTGTACTACTTTGTTGCTCAGTTTGTGGTTGCTGGTCAAGGCAATCTTCTTGTAAATGATGTCCGACTCCTTAATAGTGTCCACCCAAGGCACCTGTTTGCGGCCATCGCGTTTCTTGGCGTCCGCCCAGGGCCCCGAGTAGGAGCCGGCCATCCAGTGGATGCTATATCCATTGGAGGTCTTCTGGATGACTCGAGCTATTTGCGGCCGGTCCTTGTATTTGGGGCAGCAAAGGGCAATCACATCCATAGACTCCACTATCTCACTCATGGAGTCAACTGCTCGCCTTGACCTTCGAGAGGACTGCAGAGAGGACAGAAGAAAAAACATTGCACCATTTTCCTCCACATGTTTTAATTGTATTTTATAGATAGTGTTTGGATCCTGTTTCTCTCACCCCTGGGGTCTTTTCGTCGCCATCACTATAATCGTCGTCCGTCTCTGGTCCTGCCTGATTGCGCGGACTGGGTCCCGACATGGGTCCGGCGCCTCCCAGTAGGGCGTTTATGGCTTTGTTTCTGATGTTAGCGATGGCAGAGGCTTCTCCCTCTTCATCCTCCTCGTCTGGGTCCAGATGTTCCATCAGAACCTTGAACTGTGTGGAGTGAAAGCACAAGAAACTAACTTTGAGACACACGTTTCACACTCCATAGCAGTTACACATTGACCTCTATGAAGCAAATGTGACATAATAAAGTTGGGGTAACCATTACAAACTGACGGGTAAATAATTAGAAGTAGTTTTGTATTTCTATGCGTACGTAAGTAACTGGTGAGATGCCTCAAAAACAGATTAACTGGCAATCGCTGATGTACACTAAACATTGGCAAAGAAAGTCTCATGTAGCTTCATCGCTTACATCTAGGTACTGTCTGACAATCCGCTTCTTGACATCGTTTGTCAGTGTGGCACGAGCGATGTTGTTGAAGATGAAGTCGATGGTTTGTCGTGGGTGGAAGAGAACAGTGTTTTTTTTGTTCACTGCCTTATCGTACACCTTGGCTGACTCTGTCGGAGAGTACTTCTGAATTTTACTGTTGGAAGACAAACAATGTTGAGTTACAGAGGTCATGACTTCCCAATGTGACTGAAGGTTTGAATTGGTCAAATTAATCCACTTAAAAATACAGATATATTATTGAGAAAAGGGCTGTATAGAAATAAACATGGCGTAGACCTTACCCGTCAGAGAATCCATATAGGTTCTTCAGATGCTGTTTGAGCACCAGCAGCAACAGGATGCCCTGAACCGAATTAGCAAAGTCCAGGAGACCTGTGGGATTGTCTGGGAGGAGCCTCATTACTTTTTCCATATCCTCCAAAACCAAATCGTCCAGATCGGATTCTGAGCTCTCAGAGTCTGCAACAGGTTTTCTGACCTTTTTAGGCCGCCGTACCACATCGTCATTTTCATTGTTTTCTTCTTCATGGCTCCTGGGGGAATCGCAGTTCATCTTTTCCTCTTCATCCTCCCCATCAGACGTTTGCTTCCGCTCCTTTACCTTCTTCTCCTTACGCCTCGGCTCCTTTAGCAGAAGCTGGACAGGAGAAATAATTAAAAACCCATATAATTACTTCACTGTAAAAAGAAAAGAAAATAAATAACTTGCTTTTCAAGATTTGTTCAACCCCATTTGAGGAGACATGTTCCCCCAATACATGCAAGCTACTTAAAAGAAAATGCTACCCTACCTCTTTGAAGGTTTGCAACAAGTTGCTGCCAGAAACAGACAGGGTGATGTCTATGTGGTGCATAATGAAGAGAGGCTCCTCCTGGCTCTGGTATGGGAAGCAGGCGAGATTGTCTGCTACAAACAGCAGCATGTTTACTTCCGTCTTCTGCAGAAAGAAAGAGAGGAGGGGAAAAGCGTCATAGAGAGTCAGTGTCTGGTACAAACTCTCATTGCAGTGTTCACTTATTAGAATTTATATTGACACATGCTCAAAAATAAACTGGTCTTATGAAATTTGAATAAAATATGAATAATGGGATTTAACATCTTGTGTTCGCCGTCTATGTGTAAAAGGTCGTCTGTATCCCTTAAGAGTCGTATTTAACACTTATACTGTTTCATTACATTTCTTGCCAAGACACACGGTTTGCAAATGTGTAAAAAAAAGTAAAAAAACACAAAGTATATTTTCACTTGGTATGTTGTTATTGAGGAAATTGCATTTTGACACTGAGCAGTGCCAAGACGTGTTACGATGAGTGCAGGTTTACTCACAGTGCTGTCATCAAAGAGGTTCAGCAGTGAGATGAGGAAAGCCCTCCGGTGCTGCCGGTTCCCCCGGATCATAGAGAAGAGGTGGGCGCATTGTGCTGAGTGCGTCTCATCGTGTCTGAAACCTCTTATGATGTGCCTGCGAGACGACTCGATGGCCTGCTGCAAGTTGTACGACATCTTCATCCCAGCAACTGCCTTCATCTGTGAAAGAATATGTTGAAAGAAACGTGTTACAAACTGAGCATTTCAGACAACTGCTGAGACAGCTGCTACCATGAGAGTGTGAAAATGAAATCATTTGTGTCGCAGGATTTCTCCAGCACTACAGAAGTTTCATCTACATTGTCAAAAAAGGAAAAACTATTGTAGTCTGTAGAATCTGGCTGTTGTGCATTTAACATGCGTGTTGCTGGCGTTGGTCTACTGGCCATTAATAGAATAATAATTGACCTACAAACCACTTCATGCAATAAAGCAGTTTCGGAACATGATTGTTTAAAGTGATGCGCTGAACAGTTTTTGACTTCATTATATGATTTTGGCACGGATACAGATATCAGTTACTTTCATCCAGACTGTTGCTGGAGTGGACGTGTGTTGATTATTCTGTACTGAAGGTTATTAGAGGAGCACTTAAAGACCGAGTTGGAATTCCTTATCAAAGACCAAAATGCTCAACTAGCTCAAGTCCTCGAGTTACAAGACGAGAAAGTATTTTGAAACTTAACACTGAACACTCACATGGATGAATCCTGTGTACTTCTTGTCAATCTCCACCAGCTGCTGGTCAGATTTGTTCCTCATGCTGGGCTCTGGGTCTGTTGCCATTGCAATGAGGTAGGGTACACACTGCACAGACGGGGCAAAAACGATGTCACATTCTTATGTTTACATTTCTGTTTATCAAACACATTATAAAACATTGAATTGAAGTAAATGAGAGTTTAACTATACTACTACAACACATGAAATAATGGATCTGGATCTTTTAGGTTATGTTTAGGCTTTAAGATGCTTATACACACACACAAACATTTTTACAAACAAATGTATCAGAATAAAAATGTAGATATGATAACCATAAAATATTATTGTTTGATATTCATATATTGAAATATTGCCTAGAGATTTGTTTAGTAATTGGGACTTTATTATTTGTCATTTACTAGAGGTTGGGTGGTTTGACAGCTTCTGGTTCTCAAGTCTTACCTGTACAGGATGGATGAGACCCTGGTTGAGTGTGAGAGCTATGACGTTGAGAGCAAAGTGCCGTACACTGGACTGGGTGTGGAAGAACGCCTCCAACACCTGTTTTAGATAAAGCTGCATGATGGAGCTGCTCATCCCTGAAGAGATGTCTCCCATCTCCTTCAGATCCTCCTGTTTGGACAGTTTCTTCCCTGCAAGGACCAACAATAGGATGTATTACACCAACCTTTACAGGTAAAATACCAAATGTCACCAACAAAATCTGTCTGCTGTCAAATGGATGTAACACTGGAGTTCTGACAGCTTAACTTACATTCTCTGTCCGCTTCCTGCATCCGTGTGTCCTCCTCCTGAAGGTACGTCTGGAGGTTTTTAAGGACCTGGATTTTGAGGTTGATAGAGGAGGCCCTGTCTGCCAGGATGCCGTTGTACAAAGTCTTCACCTCAGGCATAAACATCTGGCTGGGATGCATGATCACAAGGAAGCCTGAGAGAAGAGAACAACAGACATCAAAGACAAGTAAGAACAAGTAAACAATGCATCTCCGTCTGCTGGGGCAAGAAAATCTGCTGCTAGCACATAGCTGGCCTTACGATTGCTGTCTTGCAAGTTGACACTGTAGGTCAGAGTCTCAGCATCACAGTCTGCCAGTCTTTCTAAACACTTATTTATGCACACAGTAAATATGGTGACCTTTACATTTAGTCAAACATAATAATATTAAAAAATAGTGTTCTTGCCTAAGCCGATGATGGCTTTGGTCTTGACCTCCTCGTCCTCATGTTTGGTGAAGTATACCAGCAGCTCGAGAACTTTCTCCTTGATAACCACCTGTACACAACATACAAAGAGAGTTGTAAGGGTTGTGAGCGTACATTTTATCATTTGTTATAGCAGCGATAAAAAGGCTTTGGTTTCACATCAAATCTAATTTTTCTAACTTTCCTTATAACACATTCTCCATCATTGGTTGTTTTCTTTAATTATAATTTGACTTGTAGCTGCAATAAATTGCTTTCCCCAGCTTTGATTTAAGATGTTAAATATTGTAAAACATCGACTGCACTCCTACCTTGTTGGTGCCCTTGAACTCCTCCAGATCAAAATCAAAGTGCCGGGCCAGGGCACCCACAGTGAAGAGCGATCGCAGCAGGAAGGGCTTGTTTGCTACCAGCGTCGTGCTGTTAGGATCCTCGTGATGCTGAACCTTCAGCTTGTTAAGTGCACCTGAAAAAAAAAAAAGATAAGCGAGCATAAAGTTACTTCTAAGAAGATTATTGTTTTGTCATAATTGGAGAATAGGTCTACTCTCTTTTGAACTGAAACATTGTTTGAGAAATTGAAACAAGTTATATCGAGTTGTCTTGGAATGCGGTGAAGGTGACATCTTAAAGCTCAACACTGCAGACTTCTGTGCATACTAAATTACAGGTTTCTAACTGTATATCTCACCATAGAACCTGTTGAAGCAAGCCCACACAAACTTATAGTTGTGCGTGACTTTGTTGACAACAGCTCCAAGACAGCTCACACAGTGTTGGACCACCTAGAGAAAATGAAGGAAGACCATCAAATCATCGCTCTAACATCACTGTTTACACTTTACATTTTACATTTCACAGAGCAAACGTGGTTCTACAACGGTGGACCCTTTCTAAAAAAAAAGCCACTGTCACACACCGTCATGCCGTATTTGATGATGAGCTTCATGAGGTCTTCTTCGATGGTGGCAAGGAAAGTTTCACTGGGGTGCTCCATCAGAGGCACCACAAGCTCCAAGATCTTTGCCACGTTACAGATGACCATGAAGTCATTGGCAGTCTGCAGGGGAAACAGGATAACAGGAATTACTGGGGAGCTCTGATAGATCCGAACCAACCGATAATGACTGGATTGGGGGGGGGCCTGTACTACTCAGAGAAATCGCATCAAGCAAATTGCAAAATTGTGTTTTCACTGCTCAAAACAATCTGTGGATCCTTTATGTGAATTTCTCCACACGGTTCAATATTTTAGCTATAATAATAACATTAAAGTATTTTCTTAATACTTGTGCAATAACAAAATGGGTTTAGTATACAGAACTTACGTTACACTTCGTGGTCAGGTAGGGTTGCATGGTCATAGGCATGTTTGACCATCAGCTGGGCCCTGATCTTGCTGAATAAGTACAAGGTGGTGATGCACGCCACTAGCCGTGTTGAGTTCACACCTTTGTTCTCTGCAGAGGAAAGAGGAAGTAAATTCATTAGAATTTTAATTCAACACAACTAGAAGTATAGATGGCGGTTTGAAATAACAATGAATAAGTTCATGTCAAAATAATAAACTTACATACCTGAAAGAGTCTCCTCGTACTTGAGGATGTGCTCTACTAGATTGTCAACGAGCTGAACACAGGCCTTTTTGGCTGGCTTATACGATGCATCCTCTTCAGACTTGAGAAGCTAGAGCAAGAGAGACAATGTTCCGTTTTAAAATGTTTTAAACATCGATATGTTCCCCACCGGGTGAAGACCGGACACAAAAATCAAATACTCACATTCTGAAGAAGCTGCTCAAACCAGTCATAGCCAGTGTCTCGACACGCTGCAACCTGAAGAAGAAATCACACATGAAAATTAAAAATACTCTGGCCAAACTTTACCACAAGACAAAGATACAGGGTGAAGGTTGAAGAGAGATTTTGATGTATTATTATAACTGGTTACAACAAACTGGTAAGTCAGCTAAACTTACCACATCAGTGATGTTGAGGATCTTTCTGGTCATGGTCTCCTTGTCGTGGGCCGGAGTCGGAGTGAACCACAACTTCTGGAATGTTTCATTCACCAATTTCTATAAATCGCACAAGTTCACATGTCATTAGTTTCAATCTATACTTTATACAAACCTTTCAAAAAGGTTTTGTGATGAATATATTGCAATACAGAGAGATTTATCTAAAAAGGGCATGATAGATAAATAGAATTATAATGATAAATAACAAAGTGGATCCATACCTTGATGCCTTCCTCATCATTGACCCTGCGGATCATCCTCACACACATCTCAGTAATCTTACTGAAGGTTGGCTGCTCAAGACAGATGTCTCTGAGGATCTTGATCACCCGTTTTCTTACGCTGATACCAGTGTCCTGTGTACCATAAACAATTCAATTCATAAAGGCTTGGCAATGTTCTGTGAGCATATCATCAAAAACTATTGTTTTCATATACTAAAGAAACTCCTGCATGGGGTGCGATAGCACGTCTCTGCCAATAGGTGGCAGCTTAAGACTGTATTGAAGAATGAACTTCTCATGAACCCTCCTGAGCATTTCCATGACAACAGGCACAACAATTTCAATGCATTCACTTGTCAGATGCCGAGTACAAAGTTTGTGTGTTGGACTGCATTTCAAACTGATCGCTTATATGATCACGGCCATCGCAACGTTCAGTGTTAGTACTACAACGCATGCTGCTACTAAACTGGCTCCTTATTTAATTATTTCCATCATGCAAAAGCAGACTTGAAACATCCAAAGTTAACCCTTTTATGCCTTTTTTTCTTCAAACTCAATCTATGCAGTGCTTTCCCATGTAAACTCAGGGATCCGAAAAACAGCCTTCTTGCAACAGTGGAAGAAGCAGCCCTGCTTGTTCCATTAGCGTTTGTGTTTAACAGGTGCAAACAGCAGATACGTTCCCACAACAGTTATGAACTAGGTTTTAAAGTTTAAAACATATTGTGGGTGCCAGGAAGGAAAGTTTTTTTTTTTTTACAGGTGACAATCTTCTTTGTCCAATGAACTGACCAAAGATGCCTCATCAAAAGGCTCCATATGTAGGAGTAACGATTAGCTCCAACGTTAACGGTTCTTTTATCAGCACTTTTTGCTGTCATTTATTATCACGCTGTAGCATCTCCCACACACACACACACACACACACACACACACACACACACACACACACACACACACACACACACACACACACACACACACACACACACACACACACACACACACACACACACACACACACGAAGCTGCAGTGGAGACAGTGAAGTGAACTCAAAGACAACAACCGCGCTCGTTACTGGAAGTAATTGCATAAACCGTTGCAACTAAAAAGCCAATACTATAATCAATAAACCTTTTCAACAAGTATAAACGTGTAAACATGGAGAACAGCGATATGCCAATCTGGTCTGTGTGCAGTCTCTCATATCCACCTCCGCTATGTTTTACACAAGCACAGCGTGCTAGCTCGGCTAATAGTGAATTGTTACTGACCTACTACACACTACGACAGTAATATCGTTTAAATCCTAACGATACCCATCCCTAACCACAATGGCAGACTTGAGGTGTGGCGTAAAAAGCCTGAGACAATGGACACACCAGCCTACACCTGTGCAGGCTGGTGTGGGGACGTGTGGTTGTTTAGAGAGCATTAAACTGACCCATATATAGCTATTCATCAACATTTTGATGACTCAACATACCATAACATCATTGCAAAAAAGGCTAAGAGATTAACGCAGTTATCAGAAAAACAGACACATGTCTACAGTTCACTTAGTGATTGAAAGACCTCACAACTGAGTCAGATCCAGCAACTTACCAGTATCCTCTCTATGAGCATGTCATAGTACTGCTCCGTGAGTTGGGGTCTGCTTAGCACAAATTTGCCCAGCAGCTCCACAGCTGCCTCTCTCACACTGGTAGAGTTGTCCATCAAACGACCATGGACGCCACGCTGCATGTCGGACTGCAGAAGGGAGAAGAGTGTGTTAGTATTTAGCACTTGGATACATAACAGAATATCATTGACATAATAAGAAAAGCATATGTTGACATAGCAAGAATGTGACAAGAAGGTTAAGACAGCCCACACACGTCTTTGAAATGAATGTGTAATTCAGGCATGACAAATTGTCCCTGTAAAAAAGCACAGATCCTGACATACCCTTGCCAGTATGCTGGGGTCCACAGCCACAACCTCAGACAGACATTTCATTGCTTTAGTCCTTACAGCAATGGCACTTTCCCCAAGGACTCGCAAGATCTATAAAAAAATAAATGCACCAGACTATGATAAAAATGTATAATTTTTTACAGTTTACAAAACAAACCAGTAAGTCTTAATATCAGCCGTATTATACTGTGTGAACAATGATAGATTATTCCATGTAGGTGATGCGATTAATTAAAAAGACAAAGATACAATATTTAAATCTTACCTGTGTTAAATAAATATCAAAGCTCTGGGCAAACGGCCTCATGGAGGCCAAATAACGCACAATCAGACAGGAGTCCTCATAGTCCACAGTGTCAGAGTTCATTCTGAGAGAGGGGCAAAGAGGTCCAATGTTAAAGGACTATACAGTCAACAGTCATTGAGACTGTAACTGACAGGCGGCTGTGACAACATAAAAGTAACAGAGGTTTAAATAGGTCAAATAAGTTGATGTTATGAGTGATATTGAGTACACGGCTGAGACATTCACAAATCCTTACTTTAGTGTGGCGAAATGAGCCGGCGTGGCCTTGATGATGTTGCGCAGGAACTTCTTGCGCTTCTCAGCACGTTGCATAATTTCCCCGGTGGTCTCCATCTCCTTGGCATGTTGCGGTCCGTCCGAAGAGTCCTCATCCTTCGGGTTCTGGTTCCTCATTGACTTCTCAGCCTCTGTGGTGGTGTCCCGGAACCACTGGGCAACGTAGAACTTTCTAGCAAACTAGAGCACTGATAAAAAGGTCTCCGTATCAGATTTTGCTGATTCAAACAATATAATAATATATATTTGGAGTAGCAAATCAATTAAACGTCATTAACACATGGTGATACTATAAGCCAGTATTGTTATGTGTGCATCTAATGTAGCAATACAAAATTAATTAAAATAAAAGTAAAAAAGTTGAGTAATTTGAGCAGATAAGAGCATCAATTTATGGTTTACAATTTCAATCGATGTTTCTCAATGTTGTGGTTACATATAGCAGTTGCCCATAAGAAGGTGCTTCCATATGTGGCCAATTAGCCCATTTAAAGTAATAAACCAAACGCCAACATGCACATACAGAAAAATTCATATATAACCTTAATTTAAACAGTGTTTGAAGTCACCACTTGTACAGCCAGTCTAATGTAAACCCACCACCAGTGAGGCATCTGTCTCAGCATTGTCTTCCATGTAGTCCAGTAGAGCCTTCTGCAGCTGCTGGGTCTCATCATTACCTTGAGACTATATAAACAGAGAGAGCGAGAGAGATGACAAATAGACATTGTCTGCTTGTTCCATTGAACTTAGTTGTCACTATAAACATCAAATGATATGCACAAGAGAGAGTGAGGGCATCCAATGTTCTTCTACCCGTTTCAGTATTCGATCAATTGATCTCTGGTCCATCTTGCTGGTGACAGCGTCCTTCCTCAGACGGGCAGCCACTGTGCCCAGGTAGTCCAGAGATGCTACTCTCAGAGCCATCTCTGTCTGCTTATTACTGAACTGGTGTACCTGATGGGAGCAGAGACAGATGAAGAAAGAAAAAATGTAAAAGAAGATTGACTTTCACTTGCACGCATAAAAGGAAAAACAGAAATAAACCATCTCCTCATTGCATTAGTGCATTTCAAATGAATAACTTTCTACTTTAGTACATCCTCATTAGCTAATGTATTGCAATAGTAGCTACTCTTCCTATGGTCCATATTCATATTTCAAGTGTCCTTTAGTGTTTAAATACTTGACTGGCACAAATGCCATTAGGTTGATGGCAGATGTCCAACACTCGTGTTATAGAAATGTCTGATGAAACTATTGCATCAACCAGAGGATGTGTTTTACAAATAATGAGTTGCAACCTCTTAAGTCCATTTCTTAGTGTTAAAATAGTTATTTTTTGGCAAAAAGCTGCCCCCTGCTAGTGATCTGGATAATGTATTATTGGAAACACTTGAGCACAAACATTTACACTTCAGTTTAAAGAAAGAGCTTCGTCATACTAACCAGTAGTCTACCAAGCAAACTGAGCAGCAGCTCTGCAGCAGGCCACTCCGGTTTGTTTACTGTCGAAAGCAGGTCCTGGACAAAGTTCTCAAACAATGGCCGGTAATCTTCTTCTCCCTGCTTACTGCCACACCTGAGGACGGCCAAACAGGAAGAAAGCGTCAGAGGAAGAAAGGGGGTAATAACAGGAACAAAGGGAAAGTATAATGAGAAATAATTTATAGTAGCAATATTAAATCAGGGGTAAAGGAGTCATGAAGACACCAAGAAATGTTGTAGGAAGTGTAAGTTCCAACAAGCCGGCAGACTAAAGCCACCAAACGCATTAAAGTGTTCGAGTACTTGAAAGGCTTAGAGCAGTGTTTTGACAAGTAGGTCCCTAAATTGTTAGCAACCTGTGCAGTACCCAGAATGCACATGGGGAAACATGCACATCACAAGGATGCTGTTGGTTTGATACATACATTTGCTGACTACAGAGGGCATAACAAACTGTGGCAGTGATGCACGTGAAAGGCAGCATTGCTCCAAATGAGAAAAAGTAGTACTTCTTCAGCCTTTATCTACTGCATTAGTCTGCACTGAACGCATGTAAATAAATACTGTAAGCTGAACGCTTCAGTACAATTCAACTTTGTAATCAAAAAAGTACAAAGTCTATCTGAAGGCAGTACAGACTGGAATGGTAATTACTTTTTGAGGAAGACAGAGAGGAAGTTTTGTGCCGTTCTCATCGCCGTCTCATACGAGTTGGTTATCAACAAGTCTTGATCCACCTAAAAAGAAGGGAAAAAAGAACTTGTGAGCAAATTTAATGTCTGAATGTGTGTTTGGATTTGTATCAATTGTATATTTTCTTGCTTGCTTGCTTGGTGGTTTTTTCAGCTTGCTGCCCTACCTTGGTGTCGTACTCGTCGTAAATGTCCCTGTCGTTGGGGAGATGCACCACACACTGGATCAGCTGCAGCACCAGAGCCGTCACCATTTGGATGTACAACGGTTCTCCATCCTGGTCTGAACTGTTCAGCCTAAGAGGTGAAGATGCATGATAAGTAACTATTCTGGGAATTATCCAGGAACATAATAAGACTTGCTGGGTTAGGGAACATACTTTTGGATTGGGAAATGTTTCACCTCTGCCTCAACCATTATTATTATTTTGCTACATTAATATAGCCTCTCATTTGGTGCCTTATCCCTGCAATACCTAATAACCAGAAATCAATGTGAAATCATATAAAAACAAATTACCTGAAATTCCTGAGGGAGCGTTTGCTGGTGGGCAGTCTGGCCAAAGAGGTAAAGATCTCCTCCAAGATCAGCTGCCGATGCTTTTCATATCGTGAGAACACCTGGAGACAGAAAATAATAAAAGGTGGTTAGTCTCGACCTTCAAAGTTTTTTAGAACAGTAAAAACACATGTACACAAAAGTCAGAAATAGATGTTAAACTGTAAAAAACTGCAATTTTGTATTCACCAGAAAGTGACCCAAAAAGATTGCAAGCAGTCTTTTTAGATTAAGCACCAAAATGTCTATATATTTTTAGGAGAAAACAATGTGCACTTACTGCTGTGACTAATTTAATGGCACACAGCTGCAGCTCACTGACATTCTCCACAAAAAAAGGAGTGATTCCCATAGAAGAAACCTGGAGAAACAAAAGAGAATGGCATAAATCATCATCTGATTTGCAAAGCCATTCATGACTTGATAAACAGATGAGTGCAGTCCAACACTGTTTTTACCTGGAGGATGGTGGTGTCTGTAAGCAGCTGGATCTCTAGGAGCTCAGAGATGTTGCTGACAATGTCGCACACTTTGTTGTACAACATGACAATCACACGTTGCTTGTGAGTGGAGCATTTTGCACGCTTTGCCTTGGAGCTTAACAGGCCACCTAAATGGACAAGAGTAACCCTGTTAAATGCTTCTCAAAGTGTTTGTGATCATTAACCATGATTTTACATTTTCCGTTAATGAAAGAAGAAATGTCCCTTAATATGTTTTGGCACTCTGTTGAATTACCTTCTCCTTGAATGGCAGGAACTTTGACTTATATATTTATAATTATATTATTTATAATATATATTATGGTTATTTATTAAGTGTAATTCAGGGAGGCATGTAGGTTGCTTGAGGTTAGATGCTTGTGTTTATTACAGCTGTACTTTCTGCTGAAGGTCATTCCATTTGTGCTTACGGTATAGTCAGTAAAAGAGATTTGTTTTATTTTCATGTGATAACCTTGTCATTTCCAGACACCAGGGATCATATTGTTTGTCCATCTCTGAGCTTACTTCGTGGACAGCTTTATAACCTTGATAAAAAAGGTTCTCACATAGTAATCCACCACATTCCAAAACTCATCAATTTAGTTTCACTCAGATCACAACAGCCCAGTGACGTATTAAAATCTAATAATCAAATTAAATACAGCTGTTTTTTCTTCCTCCTCACCTCCATGAGGGTCCACCCTGTAGACCGGGTCATATTGTGGATACAGTGAGTTCTGAAGATGGAACTTGGTGTATTGTAGCACCCGCTCTATCACGTCTTCTATGTAGACAGCCTTCGGCATGTGCGATGAGGTCATGATGTTCAGAGCCGTCAGACATGCGTCTGCTGACTTTGTGACTCTCTCCATTATCAGGTCTCTCCAAAGTTTCTCTTCATCCTCAGCATCGTGGTCCTGAGGTGAGAAAGGAAAACAATTAAATAAACTAATTCATTCGGGCAAATAAATATTTTGTAGCATTTCAACGATGTTCTACTTTTGCTACCAGTGGGTATCTTTTGATCTACATGAATACTGTATTGATTTCTGTAGTATACCACACAATTCTCATGTTAGTTAAATTCTACTTTCGAGAACATTCAACACAGAAAGAGGGAGGAAGGGCGCTCACATGGCTCATCAGGGTGCAGAGCTTGGACCCGTCCTGGATGTTCTTTTCCAGTATGTTCAGCAGCTTCACCAGCTTGTCTGATGGGATCTATAACAACAGAGACCCTTGTTTAGACCTACATCTGAAACAGCGCCACACATCCACAACACTCACATTTTCTTTAACTTCATATACTATATATACAGTACCCTGCCGGAGATGCCCATGGCCTTAATCTTGGCGGACTCGCTGCCCAGCTCGCTCAACTGGTGTTTACCAAGCATAAACTCTTGAGGTATCTCATCATCATCTGTTGGCGCGGCAAAGCACAAAAACAAACAAACAACTAGAGTTACTGCTGTGCATGTGTATGCCTTGGCCAACCCGTCAAGTTGCAGTTCACATCCATGTCTGTCAAAAATGTCATCACTTCAGCATTTTATCTTTTTAGATATTTGTGTAAAATTGTCATAATTCGCATGACTTTTGACCCCAGTTCTTCAGTTCATCCTTAAGTCCTAGTGGACGTTTGTGACAAATTTGAAGAAATTCAACCAAAGGCGTTGCTGAGATATCACATTGACGAGTGTGACAGACAGAGGTACGTACAGACGGACCATTCAAAAACATAATGGCGGCGCATAGGCGTAATAACATACAGGGAGGTTTCTGCATTTGGAATTGACGAAGCACGATATTTACCAATGGCTGTGAAATCCACATCCTCCAGATTCTCCAGTATGTTGTCAATGCTTGTCAAGAACCTCTTGAATGTGGACGAGTCCATCAACTCTTCTTGGGTCAGCTTGGGTTCATATGCTTTCCGTTTCTTCTGCTTCTCCTTTATCTTCAATCTTCTGGCAACTGTGAGAGAAATTTCATCCGAATTGTTTTCCCTTCGTTTTGTTTTTATTGTGTGTGCCAGATACTTCACACTCTCTTCTAATCTCCAAATATAATGTGGCATAAGCTGTATCTGTCAATGTCACACACAAAAGTAAAAAGAAACATAATTGGAAAACCTGTGGCTTGAATACAGACCTTCACTCATGGCGGGAGGCGGTGAATGTTCATCGGAGGAGTCTCGGTAGCGGCTCCCTGAACCTCGTCGACTCTCCCGGGGCCCGCTTTTCCGATGTTCCCCCGAAGCCCGGCGCTCTCTTTCTTCCACATCCCAGGTCCTGTCTTTGTCTCGGCGTTGCCGCTTTCTTGCAGCTGTAGAGATTAGTGATAAAGAAATCGGGTTCATTACATTCCAAGAATATTTCTTAAATCAAATGACCAAACTTTGTGCATCGAACAATTTGACTCACACTCTCCGTTTGCGTCAAAGTCATCATCTGAGCTGACCTCAGCATATTTGGGCTTCTCGTTTACAGTGCTTCGTTTCCTCTTGTTCACCTTTACCCTTTCACACAGGGGCATGGTCGACTCAATCTCTGCGAGCAGCTCTGGGGGCAGCTCCTTCAGAACTTCCGGGTCCATGCCACCTGATAATTTGACAATTATATTTTCAAGTTATTAGCCAAAAGGTTATTCTGCCTTTAGTGCACGGTAAAACAAAATGCCCAGAGTGAAAAATGCTGTACGTTATTTGCATGAAATGAGCAAGGATGTTTGCAGTTCAAAAGCTTCTTGTTCTTACCTTTGCTAGACTTTACTGAGGAGATCCTGTTCTTCCCAGACTTGCTGTGTCGGATGATCCTCTGGATCTGGTCAACAGAGAGCTTTTTCAGAACCACTACAGGTTTGGGCCTCTTCTCAAAGTCCTTCACCAAACCAAGCCTCTCCAGTTTAACCTTGGGCTGTACCCACATTGAACTTTCATTTGACCCACTGCCATCCTGATCACGTTTGAGCTGGAAAAAAAAACAAACAAAGAGAAAAGAGTCAGAAAAGCCAAGTATGAAAGTATGAAGTTTTGTCAAGTATGAAAATCAAACTTCAATTAAATACACTCTTTAAAGTTTGGGACAGAAAAACGTGAGCTTTGTTTACAGAAAATAAAAATCATGTAAAATAATAGAATGTAAACAATGGATCAAACTGATTGACATGGGATTAGTGATTTTGATGTTAGCTTCAAGTATAGTTCCAATAATAAACATTTAAAGGAATAATCCACCGGCATCCCAACATTATCTCCATGTTTTAAAATAACGGTCAATACGTGGTACATTGTCAACACTGCAGTGCCAAGGCAGCAACTCTCCCCAGCCACTGTGGGTGAGGGGCCAAAATGGTGTGATTGGGGTTGTGGATGTCTCCACTGTTAACATTTCTCACATCGAGATTTGACAAAAAAAACACGTTGATGTACAACATGCAATCATTTCTAAATGGCTGAAAGAAATTCATTAGTTAATGCCGAGCAAATAGCCTCTTCTAATAGCCTTTGCCAATGCGAAACACTATTTGACATTGAAAACACTACCAATGACCGACATGCGTCGATAAGTAACAATTTTAATCAAAACATTGCTTAGCCCTACTGAGAACAATAGATGGGAACTTTACAGAAACGATTAAGATCGTTGCTGTGATCGCATTTCCTTCAACCTGATCTATGCTGGTAGCCTTGTAACCGATAAGTTTGAGCCAAGTTTCCATCCTCCAGAGGCTGCATAGCTGGTTTAGTCCTGCCAGGACGGCTTTTAACCGTTTCAATGGCCACTTCAACTAAAAACCTGCTAAACAGCCATATTTTCAATAGACATGCCATTCATTGCTGGTATGCTGTGTGGATGATTAGCTACCAATTATAATTGCAACATTTAACCAAAGACAATCTTGTTTGCTTGGGAGCTAAATATTGCTACCATACAGTGGCTGCTCACGCAACTATGGTTGCTTTTTGAATGTTTCAACTAATCCTTTCTAGAAGCGCAAAAGAATCTACTGAATGCAATACATGTAAAACTGTACTAGTATTTTAGTAAGCAAACACTCAAAAACTACAGTATTTAAATATTAGCTCAGCAGATTTTACTGCAGTGGGGGGAAGTCACTGCATCATGGCCTGTGGCTGGGGGTTGCATCTCTCAACACTGCATTGACAGTAGATGTAAGAAAGGATGAAACAAATGGAAACTGGATTGTGAAATACAAAATCTGCTTTTTTTCAGTCCCGATGTTTGGGTTGCACAATACTGACAGTGAGATTTCCACACATGAAATATCTGAGAAACAGCAGTGGCGCTACTTGCTTTTGTTTACACACACACACACACACACACACACACACACACACACACACACACACACACACACACACACCTTAATAAATAAAAACAAACAAAAAACAAACATTTTCTTCTACTTTTAGCAGATTGTTAGAATTTTATCCCAGGAATAAACAAAAGGCTTACAAATAACAAACATAAACATGTAAACAAGAGTGAGCAGTGGTGTGATTTGGTTTTGTGAGATTGCAGGCAGTGAAAGTTGAATGATTGGTAGGCGAGTAGATATTTGGTTTGGATAAGCCCAGATCACCTTAGGGATCTGGAAGTTCTTCAGTGCGCCACTATGCCCTCCCAGGAGCTGCGCAGGGAAAGAATCTGGAAGTTTAGCACCAGAGGCAGATGAGGCCGGTTTGGAACCATCATGCCTATTGCCGCTCCGACCAGGCTCTCCAGTGGAAGAAGCCCGGTACCTATCTCTGTCACTTCGGCAGCGAGAGTCAGGCGAACGTCGGTCTCGACCACCAGTCTCGCTCCGATGCCTCCTATCTCTGTCAGATTCTCTGTCCCTGTCTCGTCCATGTTCCCCTCGGTTTGATGGCTTTGGCATGTCTCCCCGTCGCTCAGAGGACTTCTCATCATGTCGGTGTTTTGATGACTCCCGACCATCTCTCCTGCTGTCATGTTTATCAACCCTGTTCTTTATGACTTCCGGTCGCCCATCTGGTTTCAACCGCAAAGCTGTGTCAGAACCCTCCACTGCTGCCGGCCCACTAGCTGGTTCTTCAGGCCAGCGTTGGGCCTCAAGGGCTGGAATAGGGGCAGCCGGACAGGGGTCGAGCTGGCCATCAACTCGTCCTGCCTGCTGAAGATCGATGCTCACCATGAGGGGAGGGCGGCTGGCACCGTTCCCAGCTGCGGTGGCCTCTTGTGGGGTCAGTTTTCCGGCATTGCCCCCTCCTGTTGATCCACTGCCTGGAGCACCTGTGGGGCCGCCGGGTCCCCCCGCGCCTGGCTCTAGGGGAAAAGAGTCCTGTTTCCTCTTCTTCAGTGGCTTGTCTGTAAAGAGAAAGACATGAATATTAAACCTACTTACAAAACCTCCAAAGTTATAAACTCACAACTATTTGTTCAGCTTTTTATCCATATAGCCATATTTAGAGATATTCTAGACACCTTTGTCTTGCACCTCCTTGGAGCACTTCTCACTAGCAGCCTCTCGTTCTATCCTTTCAATTTCAGCGAGGGCATCCAGCTCTGCCTCGTCGTAAGGGGAACTGGGCGGCTGGAGACCACTGGCACCACCAGCATGTTGTTGCAGCCGAGCTCCAAGATTTTGCTGGAGAACAGGCACCTGCTGAAAGCCCAGTTCTGCCTCCATATTGTCAGAGTTCTCGTCCATTCCCGGTAGAACATCACCTGAGATATTAACAAAAACACTTTTACAGGGTTGTGTTTAAAGGGGCTGACGGTTTCCAGTACTCCATGGATTCTGACAGACAGGATTTATTAATTTTTTTCTTAAAGACACGAGCGCAGCATACCTCTTTTTAGTACTGTTAATTGATTAAAAAGCTGTGAAAGTGATTAAGTTTTAAACTGGAGATGTAGGAAACCGCATAACAGAAAAATGGGGATCCAGCTAAGATTGAGCTGATCTAACATCTTCCTTACCTGGGGTATCGGACTCATTTGACTTGACCCTGGATAGCTTGAGGGTGAGTTTTGTAGAGTCCTTGTTCGGAGAGCTTACAATGTCGTACATATCTTTCTCCTCTTTCACCGCTGGGGTTTTCTTTCTTTGCTGGAGCAGCTGTTTCTGGTCAGGTCCTCCATCCCTTGGTGACAGCGCATACGGAGGTGGTGACTGCAGAATCAGCGGAGGACGCGAACCCGCTGTGACGAAGCAACACCAAATAGAGAAGAAAGTTATCCTCCAAAGGCATGTAAAAAGAAAGCGCACAAACCCCAACACAGCAAAGTGATCATCTGTTACTGTGAAATTGTCATTATGTATTTAACGAAGCCAGAGACGGCTGTTTCCTAAAGGAAAAGGGTAAGGCACTGTAGTGTCTTCTTTTCTCTTCCAGTGTCCTTACGTTTGGGCGTTCCTTCACTCCCTGCTGGGGAGCAGCCAGACTGTGGAGACCTCAGAGAGAAAGAAGGATTCCGCATGGCAGAGTCACCATCCTGGACAAGAAACAGACAAGACAGATGTGAGCTACAAGGTATGAGCTTCACACTGGACGTTCAACCTAAAACTTACTCCAAATTGTTGCCAATAAAGCTTCTCTTTTGGGGAGCAGTAACTCCAGTGTACGGTTACGTTTATACAAATGTTTTTCCTAAATATCTTTTGCATTCCCCAGCACAATGGGAAACCTAGGGAGATTCCACCTGAAAACCAGTGTCAATTTAGAAAACTGCTAATTCTAAAAACCAAAATAAAACAAATCTCTGAACCAATTTAAGATTCAAGTTATTAAAACACACACACACACACACACACATACAGGTGTTAATTGAGAAACCGTTGTGCCTGGTTGGTTAACATTACATAACTTCTGAGAACTTATGAATTACTTAGGTTCTCTGTAGCCTGAGGCAGCTTGTAAACTCGTGCACCTGAATTCTTTCTAACTGTGTGTGTGCAGTCTATTGCACAACAGACATTTATCATTTTAGCAGTGTTTTCCATGTTTTTCCTCATCCGAATGCTCACTATTGCTTGTTTGTTACCCGAGCAGTGATAGGGGGGACTTTCAAGTACAGTGACATCCTTGCATATCTCTATATTATTTCTTTGAGGAAAAACGGCTTTTTGGCTAACATCACAAATCTTACATAAGTTTCACCGGTTTAAAATAGCAATATTCAACAGTCCAACTTTGTTGTTTTTTCATGAACACTACCTTGGGTTGGGTAGTAAACTTATAATGTATTCTTTTTAGATCGTACCTCAGTGCTCAGTCGATGTACAATGTTCATGTAGTCCTCAGTGCCATGTCTGTCCGAGTGGTGGTTCGCAGCGTTGGCCATCTGACCCGATACTTTGCCCTCATGGATATTTCGTATGCCACCTGGAACCATGGGACTGGCCACAGACACTGTCAGATAAAAGAAGAGGTTTTCATTTTTATTTTACTAAATTATCTACAGTGAGGTTATTATAATAGTTTTGATCATTACAGAAAAAAAAACATCTCTTAAAAATTAGAGATGTGTCCAAAACTTTCTTACAATATAAAGTATATCAGCACTTAGTAATGGATTGTATTAGAAATGTTTTGAGTTAAACTGCATAAATGTGGCTTCAGTTCTTCCAGGAGTCACAGAGAGGTTTTATATGTTCCAACACCTATACATATAAAATGTAATTACTCTGAATTTACAGGTTGTATACGCAGTCCAATTTTCTTTTAGTGCGTAAACTGCAAACTTGTTTTGGCTCTTAGCTAAAAACAAGTCTGGGAAACAGACGGCTGTAATTCACTACATGGTTAAAACAAACCCGTTCCTCCAGTTATTAGTCTGATATTTTACTAATAAACTGGGAATGCAAAGACACTTTAAATGCAAAGGATTAACATTTCAACAAATGACATTTAATTGGAGGAGGAACAACAATTGTTACAGAGGTTGTATTCATGTTTTGAGGGCATGAATTTTCTAGTCAAAACCCCGCCCATTACAACAGTAACCGTAAACACAACATAAAAGTTAGAAAAGTGAAAATGAAACTGTCGTACGTAAAAGAAACTTGGATTATAAAACTACAAAAACAACTTTTCATAATTTAATATACAACTTAAATTCTGAAAAGTTCAAATGTACAAACACGCAGCGTATCAAATATTTGCTGCACTGCAATTTCTTTTTGCACATCAACTGATTTATACAACATAATGACATGTCAAACTTGACCTACAGTATCTGCCCTACTGAACACCTGAGCTACAATCATGAAATTGCCACACTGACTCAGTAAGGCCATCGGGAAAAAAGTTATTTTCAACTTTGTTATTTTTATACGAACATTCAGGAAATCCCCGGTTAAACATCTAAATCCAGTGGGACAAAATGCAGTTGGAAATTTAAAAAAAACAAAACAGCAATGAAGCAACACCTGTGAAGCAACTGAAGGAAGTGTTAAGTTCACACTAACAGTGGCTGAACAAGGAAGGAACAGAATTTTGTCCACAAACCCACAGCTGCGGATCACAGGCAACAAATAAAACACCAGCAAGCCGAGCGCATTAAGAAGATCAAAGTCAATCATTTAGTTGTGTCATTTGGCCATCTGACAGACTTAAATGTGATTTCCATTACAATTCATTTACTTCTGATAAAATCTAGATTTTTTTCATGTCCAAAAGAAAAATATAAGTTCACCAGTGTAAAATATGAACACCTGAAATCATATCAAATCACCAGATTTCTCCAAACGGGGGTCTCACACTAAACCTTACTAAATGGTGGTATTTGGATGTTTATATATAAACCTTTTAGGAGACACAACCAAACCTCAAATTGCTGCTAGCATGTTAACCTCACATACAAGTCTGAAATGGTGCTGATGTCTTTCAATGAAGCATACAGATCATATACATCAGCCAGGCGCACGCACACAAACGGGCAACACACACATACACTCTCACCTTGTTGTATCTGCTGGTGTTGGTTATAGCTGGGTGGTTGTTGGTGGGGATACTGTTGTATGTAACCAGGGGCAGGACTCTGAGGAGTGTAGGGGCTGGGTACCGGACTGTTCTGGCCCATGTACCGACTACTTGAACCTGTCTGGGGCGCCACAAACCGGCTGTACAAATTGGAAGAGAGTACAGGGAGAAAGAACGTGAGCAAGACAGACAAAAAAGGAAGTTGCATGCCTAAACACCATGAAACTAGATAACACTAAATGTTGTGATGCAACTGGGATATACAAATTTAAAACAGAAGAAAATATGTTAACAAAATTGACATGGTTTTTAGTGTTTTGATACATTAGTCAGTTAAATGTTGCAGCCTGGCTCACCTTGGTGGATTGGGAGACATTGCAGCCGGCTGGAAGTTTGCAGGCTGAGAAGGGCTATGCAAGGAATTTTGGGTGATCTTGTACGGTGGTACCATTGGCTGCTGCATAACATCTATTCAGAGATTAAAACACAGTATATTAGTTTATAAATATCAACATGAAGCTGGTCTTTATTACTGTATGCGCTCAAGTCATAATGTGCAACAGGTATTTATACTTTTCTCCCTGAAGATGCCAGGGTTCCTGGCCAGCATGGTCTGCAGCAGCAGTGGTGCATCTCCCTCTGGCTCGTCGCTACCCAGGTTGTCCTTCAGCTCTCTGAAAAACGCACATAAAAACACAAGTTCAGTGGGTAGCATAATTAATAGTAATAAGTAGAAACAGACAATAGTGAATAATTGTTTTAATCTAAAACATGTTTGAATGAAAATATGTATTGCATCAAACAAACACATGACTCATTGTATACATGTGTAGCCTGTAATTCCAGGCTGGGTGATTGAATGATGTGATGTATTTTCTGAAGCTGTCCCTTTAATATGTTTGGCTGTCTTAGGACTGTAAAGGCAATGTTGGAAATCAATGAGCAGAACTGTTTAATGGCAAAATTGGATTTATAAAATCTTTGCATCAATTTAATGACTTGCATTGCTTTGAGGGTATATATTTCAGTGTATTTATATCAATAAACATATCAATACTTCAATACAAAATGACATATTACATGAAAACAATTAAGCCTTGTTGCACAGCCCTACTACATAAGTATAAAACAAAAGTGGCACCTTTTAAGATAAATGATAATACTTTTAAGCTATAATTTGAATACATAAGTGCTTGACTTTTAAACAGGTTATATTTATTTCTAGCTTATTTGCCTGCGGGTAAATTAAAATGTATACTGACTGAAGTGTTAAGTATTTAATTTCTCCATCTAATTAAACATTTATTTTAAGGACACTTTTTAAGTTTTGTCATTTAAACACACTTTCACACTCACATGTACTCTGTGGAGACCTGGTTGAGGCCATGGGCTAGCTGGGAGGCCAGATTCTCATCCCGACAGCCCAGTAGGCAGGTAACTTCCTCCGCAATCCTCCCATTGTATAGGAGGCTCTTAGTGGTGGTGGCCGGGAGAGGGGAAGGGAGGGGCAGCTGGTTCAACACTGAGACGAGATGATGGACAGGTAAATATGAGAAGAAGAGACAGACAGGGTGAGAAACAAGCATGAGCAATACAGGACACATGGTCGCAGAAAAGTAGAGAGAAGAAGAAAAACAAGTGGAAGAGACAGAATATGTAATTATAATTGCACATTTGCATCTGTTCAATATTTCACTTTGTCATTTTACACTGGAAGCAGAGACACAACTAAATCTGTGATGGTGTGTTTGGAGCACGGCCGTGTGTCACTCACAGTCTGTGAGGCTAGCGATCCCAGCAAGAGTGGTGATGGGAACATGAGGCATATCCCCATTCATGCTGAAGGTGAGGGTGGGGGGTGTGTTGATACACAGGTAGATCAGGGGGTCGATGGACGACACCCGTCCTCACATCTCCTGACTCCTAGTAGAGAGGAAGGTTAGTCAGGGAGAGAGAAAGACAAAAAACAGCATGAGTGATGGACAGAAGAGGAGAAATTGTAGGAGAAATTGTAGGAGAAAAAGCATTGATTTACAAAATGAGTAAAAGAGGCAGAGAAAAGAAAGCATAGAAAGAAATGAACAAAGGTGAAATGTCATTCAAACACATCAAAAACATGGAATCAAATGCTGTGAATGAAGAAGCATTTGCTGTATATACTGCCATGTCTGCATGTTTCTGTTTTGTGAGGGAAAGATGGTGCAGACTGCATCATCTGTAAGCCACAAATACATGTGTCTTATTAGATCTCGTCAATCAAGATAACCTGCCATGGATCTCACACTTTTCACTCACAGATCAGGTATATTATTAGTTATACATGTTACTGATCCATAAGGCGGTAAACAGTGCTCTCTGCTTGGATCACAGGGACACGGGATCAGGAATGCCATGCCGGTTAGGTCTCTTACTCAAGAAATGTCCAACAGATACAAACGCACATAGCAGTGACAAATCAACAATGAATTATTCAAGTGCAATGTACTAATAAATTAAATCTTTAGAAAAGGATTGTGATCTTTCTTACACCTTGCAGTCATAGTTCAGCCTCAGTATACTGATTGACACTTATTATGAGTCATTTAAATGTTAAATGATTTAATAGCAGATATTCAATACAAACACACATCTTATTGTCTTCAAGAATTGTGGAAACCAATGCATTCTCTGCATGGAAAATATATTGTTAACATGTACATATATGTAAACATATATTAACATCACGGTTTTGCTTATTAGATTAAATGACAGAAAGGGGCTTTGTGTCTACTACCATAGACGTCTATTCCCTTTCACTAATTTCAAACTGTCAGGCACTTCACTCAAATTAGGACCCTATGTCACATGTAATTCATCTTAAATCCATTTGCTTGTTAGGTGTCCTTGACCTCTCAAGTAAGACAGCACAGGAGATCAGGAGATCAAAGAAAAGAAGAGGGTAAAGCCAGCTTCAATTTTCAGAATACCAGCCCACGTTTAATGGATAAACCCGGTTTTACAAGCCGATAGAAGGACAGTACAGGGCTCTTTTGATATCTACATTTACTCCACGAGATATGATCATATATTATTGACATCAAAATTGATTAAAACATTGATAAAGAATAAAGACAACGATTAGATGAGCCTCAAACCCTCCATACACACTTAATCAACATGCTGCCTCAAGTCAGAGCAAACTGGCATTACGACTGTTAATATTGACAATGGCTCAAATCATCATAGTAATACCTTTTTGAAGAATTCTGTGCAGTCTCGGGTGGACTCACTGACATTTCAGATAAAAAAGTCCTACCCCTTCAATCTGTTGAAAGAGAACATGGCGGTGTCAGATTTTGTGACATAAAACTGCATTTTACTCTTCTTTAGAAGACAATAACATAAGAGTGTCTACAGCAATTAAACTAAGAAACTGACCCAAAACAGAAAAAATCATGCAAGATACAGCATCGCAATATTGACTGTCACACAAGCATTTCATATTTGCAATGACCATGGCTATACTGCTACACAAGCTTCAAACCTAAAACGCAAAAGTATGAAGCTCTGTTGACCTTATGAAAAAATATTTTTAAAGACTAAAGAAATGCAACAATATACAGACTTTATATACACTTTTTACAGAAACGTCTGATGCAACTTAAATATGTAAACACAATGTTGCAACCAAACCTCAGTGCAAGCCGATCGTTGAGGTCAAATAGTAAATACGTGCAACAGTTCCTGCACGAGTTAACTGTTACAGAGAATCAACAAATGGATATTGTAAACATTACATTCGCTAGCTGTAACATTAGCATGCACAGTATATGTGCTCTTCCTCACTACGCAGGGGCTTGGCTGACAGCTGTGAGACTGACAGCCAGGAGGCAGCACAAAGGAACAGATGCACTGTGATGGTGGCGGCAGTAGTGGGGGGCTGAATCCTCCAGTAGCCGACAGCCACCGTACACATTCTGCAAACTGCAGAAAGCAATCAAACTGTGTGTGTTGTGGTCAAGAAGCAAACATATATGCGATCCCACTAACATGAACATGACTACAAAACTCCAATAGTTAAGTAACTATGGCTGAGGCAACGTAGCTTGTGCATAGTGTTGTGCAGTCTGTAGTCACTCAAAACATTTCAAAACAGGATAGCAACCAAAACCAACATTAGCCCTGCCAAAGCTTCCAGCAAACCAAAGCACAACGCGTGGAGTCAAACAACACAAAATAATGACAACCCAACAATTAGCTAACGTATTGTTGACGTTAGCATACATTACACTGTTTATCTTAGTTAGCTGAATTGCCTGCTGCAGCCCGCTACTTGCGAACAAAATCCTCAACGTTACACTGCCAATAAGTTGACTGCCTGGATCTTTCAAGCTAAGAGAGAAGCTAGTGTTACTCTTACTGTAGCAGCAACGATCACTAAAGCTAGCTGCCTAACATTTGCTAACAACAATAGTCGTGTTTTAATGGATAGCTAGTTATGCTAACTAGCTCTAACTGTTGTTGGTTAGCTTTTAACGTTGTTCCCCGTTCAAATATAGGGACTGCATTTCAAATGATACAAGGAAGCGCTTGTCGGGCTTGATGAATGTTAGTAAATTTCCCTTGAGCTCCGGAAAATTGCGATGAGTTAGTGAGAGTAAATGTAAAAGCAACGGCACGAAACCTAATTCCTCGGCAACGGCCCAATCCTCGGGCTCGACAAATGACATCCAGTTGAGGCCGTGCGCCTTGGCGGAGCAAAAACACACCTAGCTAGCTTGGCTGGCTAGTTCGCTAGCTTCCGTTACCTCCCGGTCAACGATTAACGACGCCGTAGGTGGTCTTGCAGAAGAACATTTATTGATGGTATTGTTAATAAAAGCCATTTTAAAAGTTTGTTTCATAATAATAGATAGGCAATTATATTTACCTTCGGATGTTGCGTTGAAAGGGAGGGGAATGTTTTAGCTTGGTTTGTGTCCGTGTCCGTATCTCTAGCTCCCCCTTTCTTCTCTCTCGCAGCTCCTCCAGAAGGAACTCGATTGGCTTGCCAGCTAGCTGGTTAGCTAGCTTGCTAGCTATCAACAATAATCCGGGTCGGACTGATTCGTTCTTTTTCCGTCTCTCAAGGGTGAACGTTTCCACGTACATTCATGAGGAAACATTCGTTCTTCGGAGTTTCAGTCGGTCTGCGCCGCCATAAACAATGAGTGCAGTCAATTTCGACAGTAAATGAGAAATATGACGATTGTTGCGATCATGAAGAGGCTCTCCTCTCGTAGAACAAAATGCCGACCGGAAGTTCTGCCGTCTGACTGACCAAAGATCTCAGGAGTGACTCCCTCCATCGGCGCCAAACAAAATGCCATGCAACATTTCGTGTGCGAGCCGCTAGACATCGCTGTAAAACAACTTTACATAAAACATTTAAACATGTGAAATGTCTGCTATTTTTATTTGTATTTCTATGTCTATACAAAGATGAGCTGTTATATTTGTATGATGATTTTATGATTTTATTATATTCTATAGCAGAAACCCCTTATTTAAAGTTTTTATAAATTAAATGCAGCATTAAATACAAACTATTCAGCACTCCACAAACCCCTAAGCCTCAAAGACCCTTGATATAAGTGAAATGTATAATTTTCTGAACTGCTGAATCTTCATTCTCTCTCTGTCTCTCTCTGTCTTTCTTTAATGATTTAATTTATTTACCCCTTAACCCCTGGTACACTGTACACTGTATGTCTAGTGTTTGTTACTGCACCTGTGTTGCAATAAAGTAAAAAAAGACAATAAGGACAACTTTACCTTCTCTGGTAGCGTACATTTAGTTAAAAAACATCTAAATAAACTGAATATATAGGCTACATCTATAAAGATTTTTTCTGGTGAAGAAACAGGCCATGGAATTACCAAAGGTATTGATTAAATCACGATAAATATCTTACAGTTTCTTCTCTCATATGTAAAGGTATAGCCTACTATATAATGTTAAATATTATTATTTAAAAAACACACTACACACAGATACAATAGTATTTTTAAATGTTCAGATCATTTACTTAAGTAAAGCAGTACCTTAATACTGCTATTTATAAAAAATACTCAATTGCAAGTAAAAGTTGTGGAGAATTAGCAACATATATTTAAATCATCAAAAACAAAAGTAGGCTACTCATGCAGAAAGATGCTTTTTCAGAGTGTTACTGTATTATTTGATAACTATTGATGCACGAACATAACAAGCAGCATTTTAATGATGTGGAATGTCAAGTTGGGGGTAATTGTAATTATTTAGCCTCCTGTCATTGCAGTTTGATCTATGATAATGCAAAGCTGTTCTGTCCAGAACAATCTTAATCTGCAAAGTAACTAGTAACTATAAAGGCAGTGGAGCCAAACATAGGGTCTACAATATGAAATGTGATGGAGTAGTAGCCTATCATAAAATAGAAATTAGTACAAGTACCTCAAAGTTGTACTTAAGGACAATTCTTGCGTAAATATAATGTACATGCATACACAATTACACAGGTGTCTTTCTGGGTGGGTTCATATGACATCAATAAAGTTTCATTTCGAATATATATTTGATGATATATAAAAATGTAAATAGCTATATATTTGGAGGTGTTGTATTTATTCTCATTTAAAGTTTAAAATTAAATCAAAGGGTAGATGAGATGAGTATTAAGATATGATATTAAGGTATATGCATGTAAATTGATGACATATCTCAACATGTGCCATCTGAAAGATACATTGTCTGTATGTATAAAATATGTCAAACATGCTTAATCGGCTTAGTGTCAAGGAGATATCCTGACTTTTCAGAATTATTGCACGTTGAAAAAGTTTCATACATTTGCTAGATTTATTGATATTATTTATTCAGGAAGTGCAGAGCATAGCATTTTGAGGGAGAACAAATCGCTGTTTGACCTCAAGGTGTCAGCATCGGCATTTGATAAATGTGATGGTGATCACAGTATTCTGGGCAATAGCTTTAAGGAAGCTACACTGTAGATAAGGATTCCTGGTTGGCAGTTCCACCAAGGACAATCTGAGGAGCAGGAAACAGGTATGTCCACACTCGTTAAAGTCAAGTCAAGTCAATTGTATTTATACAGCCCAATATAACAAATCATACATTTTCCTCTGGGGGCTTTACAATACGTACAGCATACAACCCTGTGTCTGTCCTTAGATCCTTAATTCAGATAAGGACAAACGTTTCTTTCTTTTTTTTTACTTTAACATCAATTTTTTAAAGAAAACTCAGAAAAAAGCAACAGAGGAGGGATTCCTCTGACTGGACGGACAGGGAGTACAGTAAGTATGGACAATCAAGTTGACAAAATTATAGAACAAATATATGAAGAATATCAATCCGTGAGGATGTCAAACAATGACTAAATGAGGATTTTAAACCTTTTAAGACATATAATCATCTATCCTAGAGGCTTATTTTAGAATTCACACATTACATATCATTCATTCATGATGAAATAACAATAACAATTGATTTGATTTTTTTATTCATAAAAACCCATGCAAGATAAAACTACAACTATTGCTCAGTTTGTGTGTGTGTGTGTGTGTGTGTGTGTGTGTGTGTGTGTGAGTGTGAGTGTGTGTGTGTGTGTGTGTGTGTGTGTGTGTGTGTGTGTGTGTGTGTGTGTGTGTGTGTGTGTGTGTGTGTGTGTGAGTGTGTGTGTGAGTGTGCGTGTGTGCAGTCACATACAGTCATATAAAGAGAGACACCAGCAACTGTAAACAAAGGAGTGATTCCATTTCCTGAAGTGCGTACAGGAAAAACATTTGGTCCTTTAAATCAGCCAGTTTTGCATTTGTAGAAGGAACTAGAGGGATTGTTAGTTTGGTCATTAGGTTTGATAAGAGCATGGTTACAACATCTTTACATATGCAATCCTCAAGTAACCTTTTACTATTTAAATCTACAATTAATGTACACGTTTATCTACATTTCTATATACAATACAAGTACAGTATATTCAGAAGAATCTTCTATACAAAGCAACTTATATGTTATGTATACTGAAATATCTCAAGTACAAGTTAACTAAAATAGATGGGGAATTAACTGAAATGTGTGATTTTACAACATGCATCCATATTAAACCAAATGAAATAAACATTAGATTTTGTAAATCTAAAGAAAGCTGAATTGCGAATAGACGATCATATATATTCAACCTTCTGACTACCATCTTACTAATCTAATATAAAAACAAATATATCATACTGACATGTGAATGTTTTAACCAAATACATTTTTGTTACATGCCCATGTTAGTGAGCTGGCTCAAAATGAGAATTTAGCAGAAAAAAATCATTACTATCTTCCTATTGAAGCAGCACTTCATTATTGTGCAGGTTAGCAATTTGTTTTGGCGTGTATGATTTGTACTGTACACAAAATTGGAAAATATTTTTGGTGCTTTTTTTGGTTGAAATATAATGGCATAAAATTCTGATTTGATTACAGTTCAGATTCTCAGCGGAGCAAATTTACAGGTTAAAAACATGGCTGAGTGATTTTGGTTTGTCCGTCTTAATGATTGTAATAATTGGTTTGAGGTGTATGTGTCACAAAGAGGGCTGGACAGTTGCCAATATATTCTGACAGCTTTGAATAGCACTTCCTGCTTTGGACAGTTAGGGGACAAAGGTATGTGTGTCTTAGGTTACATGACATCTTTCAATCGTTCAGTTGAAGTCTGTACACCAAATAAAGAAAATAAAGCCACTAATGTTTGTGCAGAAGTTTGTAAATAGGCAGCCCTTTTACACCAAAGAAGTTGGCCTGTGCATGATATCCAACACTGTTCAGTATCCAAACTGATTTTTACAACCATTTCGTTTACACTTTTCTCATAGAACACAGATAACACAATTTTAAAGCCAGAAAAAGTAAAGTATATGCTGTAATAATATAATATTGTAATGTAATGTCATCTACTGTGGTGTTAAGACTCACAGCAATACTGACCTCTAGTGGGGGAGATTAGACATCACAGTTCTGAAAGGAGTTGAATATGCTATGCAGTCCACGGACCACCAGGCTCTAGTAGTTCATTCTTACTGAAAAATAAACAGCTTCCACCCTATAGCAGATACATGTAGTACTCTTAGGAAACACCATAGTTAAAAATCTTTAGAAAAACAATGCAACAGTGAACCATTTCAAGTCTACAGTGTGTCCGGAAAGCCCACACTAGACCTCACACATTAGTGGAACTCATCTTGGCTGAAATATATTCTAGCTGTAGATCAATTTAATGTGATCCCTTTAATCTTGTGAGAGGAAGGTTTGCAAATTAAGAAGAGCTTAGTTTGTGGTTCAATGCAGTGCAATGGTTTTCCTAAGAATGTATGCAACAATTTACATCTTGGTCTCGCTGTCAGCAGGCCTTTCGTTTTCATACTCATTCTCCTGGCAGATGAGCTGGTACGGCTTCTTGTCTGCTTCCTCCACCACTGAGTTTCCCACCTCGAGGTCCTTCTTCTGCAACTCGTGGCGAGACAGGTGTTCCACTATACCTGCCCCGATGGAGTCGCCAAGGACATTGGTGGTGGTGCGCAATCGGTCCCTGAGGCAAGACAAAGAACCGGTGAGGACAGGAGGCAGGGAGAAGACAAGACACGACAAGATGAAACAAGACAAAAGAAAATAAGACAAGACAAGACGAGACAACATGAAACAAGAGAAAAAAGACAATGCAAGACAAAAACAAGAGATGATAAAACAAGAGAAGTCAAAAAGACTAAAGAAGACAATGAGTGTGAAATATTAACCAATTTCATTGAGACATGGACTGTCTGTAATTGTGTGTACATCAAAAAGAATGATAAGTAAAATGGAGACGTATTTTTAATCCCTCTAAGCAATCTTCAAACAGCATGAAACACAGCCACCAGATAGGCGGAAGTTGGGCTTCGCACTGGGCTTGGACCCCGACTGAATAAAAACCAGATGGATTGAGGAACGAGGAATGTGAAGGGAGTGTCTCTGGAAGCCCTCCCATAATCCACTCATGAGTGTACGGGACACCAAGTTGATCCCTTTTAACCCCTAAACACCCCCCCTGGGAGGAGCTGAATTGAATTCATACCACACTATTCTTATGTCACTATAATATAACTATATTTCCTCATGATTCAATCCTGCTAATATTTCTCTACAAAGTTTCTAATTGAAAATTGTTCAATGTTTTTTTGCTGACTTTCACATTTTAAGTGAGTATTTCCCTCGGATGTCATGTAACCGATACTTACAGGAACCAATCAACTGCAATGATGAGTGAGATGTCATCGGTGGGCAGGCCTACAGACGTTAGCACTATCATCATGGTGACCAGTCCTGCCTGAGGGATTCCAGCTGCTCCAATACTGGCTGCTGTGGCTGTGATACTGATGGGAAAAAGTGCATTAAAAAAGGTTTAATTGTTTTAAAAATAAAATCAGGGGAGGAGAATTTATTTTAGTTCACCCCTCTCCTTTCCTCCACTCTGTCTCTGACTGTAGGTGTGTGTTGCTGCCCTTCGAGAAGTACAACGGATCTTAAATCTTAAATCTGTTTTTTTAATTGCTTTATCTACAAACAATTTCGCGGACCCCCTGTTGAAGACCTATGCTCTAGTTCATTCCTTGGTAATAGCATTGAAGAGGGTCACTTAAAATTCAATCCATTTGCTGAAATACTATCCCCCATCTATCTCTAGTTAGAAAGCAAGACTGGTGGTTAGACATGTATAAAGCTGTAACCTGTGGTTTTGAGGCTTGGAGCATTTCAGAGTATTTCTTGCAATAATGAAAGACAAATGTAATAGAAATATTCTCCAGTTCATCCAAAACGGATCAAATTCTCAGAGTAGGCATAGCTTACAAATCCTTTCAGGATCTTTAAAAATGTAGAGTCAGCGATTCTGGATAGAAATTGTTATTTGAACTCAACAACCAGAAAAATACCCCCCCCCCCCCCTCCAGATTTACCGTCCCTCTGGCTCACACTGCGTTTATCTTTATACATCCATGGCCTTTCCCCTGTCCTGTGCTTGACCAAGAATGCCCCCCTGTTGCTGATTGGCTGGAATAATGTTGTGTGACTCGGTCCAAACCACTTTGTTTGTTTCCCATTTACAGAGCCAGGGCTGTGTATGAACACTGGATTTGTTTTCAGTGCACAAACAGAACGGACAAGTAGCAGACCGTGAAGGGATATTCGGTGAATTTGACAAAAAAGTGTATCGGATTGGAATCGTTGAGTCCACCTTTAAATTATTGAATAAATGACATTATTAATTGATGTTTAAAGAGCACAGGCTGCAATGCAAGCGTAATGAGTATCACATACCTGATGGTGAGAATCTGTCCAAAGTCAAGGTCATAATTATTGACCTGAGCGATAAAGATGGCAGCCAGGGCTTCATATAGAGCGGTGCCATCCATGTTTATGGTGGCACCGACGGGGAGCACAAAACGGGTCACACGCTTGTCCACCTTGTTGTTTTCCTCCAGGCATTTAAAAGTGATGGGCAGTGTGGCAGAACTGAGCGGATAGAGGGATAGGGAGAATAAATAAAAAAACAGAGACATGTACTAAGGAACAATCAACCCGGTCTAATAGAAAGTACAGTAAGTTGCTGAATCATGCTTAGCAACGCTCTGATCTGATCATTTGTAGAAATTCAGGGAGGCTGTCTACATACTAAAGTCTAAAACCACTCACTGCAGGTTAGATTAAAAAAATGCAACAATTGCATTTTTTTTTTTTTATTCATCTGCACAATATCCAAAAGTAAATAAATAAATAAAGGACATAATTACAGTATTTGGGGAGCTATTAGGGGACTTATATATATATATATATATATATATATATATATATATATATATATCTCATATCTCTATGCCTTTTCCAAGCAGTGATGCGATGCCATTTAATTTCCATGCACACTGAGTGAATGAGAGAATGACAATACATTCTACCTTTCTTATCAGGTTGTGTGATTTTGAGTTGGAATTCAATTGTGTAACACAATCACATACCTTGAGGATGTTCCCAGGGCAGTGATGAGTGCCTGCAACAGCCCACCGATGAAAACAAACGGGTTCTTCCTGGTGACCACAAAGTAAAGTGTTGGCAGGACCAAGATGGCGTGGACGAGCAGGCCGCATATGACTGTCACGGTGTACATTGCCAGCTGGCTTCCCATGGATGCGATGTCATCCATCTCCACAATCTTACCAGCAATTAGGAACAGGATACCGATAGGGGCATACCTGAAGATTAAAGAGTTATATTAGGAATCTGTCATCCAGATCCAACACTTCATTCACTTCATTAACTCTATCCATCCTTACCACATGATTATGGCGACCAGCCTCATGATGACTTCATTGAGACAGTCAAAGAAGTCTTTGAGGGGCTTCCCCTGCTCCCCCATGCTGCTGATGATCAGACCGAAGCAGATGGAGAAAACCACCAAGCCTAAAGCATTGACTCCATTAACCGACCCTGGCACTGGAATCATCTCCTTATGGGTTATCGGCTGGCTTTCATTAAGTGTGAATATAGTTTCATTCACTGTCATCTTCACATGGACTACCCTCAGGGCATACTGCGTCTTAAACTGAAAAGATGACAGGGTAAATAATGATTATTCCTGTGGCAATAACATATATGTAAATACTTTTAGTCAAGAATAATATTGGAGATTCAGAGTCTTTGAAGACACATATATATATATATATATATATATATATATATATATATATATATTTACAAGCTTGTTGAATATTAAGAAAATGTGTCCCCCAACATTAAAGAAAAGCTCCAGCCAAACATGTTAGATTTCAATTCTTTACACTAAAATGTACAAATGAATCAGAAAGTAGTTATTTGTTTGTGCTTTTAACATTTTATTACCAGTACACAAAATCTCACAATCCCACCAGAGTACCCCCATCTGCCTAAAATAAGGAAGTGAAAGTAGGCTTGGTTAACAACTCAGCTGTGCAAGCATGGGCATCAGATTTGCTTTTATATAGGTGGCAAATTTTAGAATTGAATTGAATTTCCACTGTAACAGCGATTTCCAGTAAGTAGTTAAAAGTTCACAGGAATGACAATATGAAAACAGAAACCCTGTACTGGAGATGCTTTAAACAAGGCAAACATATGCACTCAAATATGCTAAAGTGAGACAACTAAGAAATAAAATCTTTCATATAACTGCAGGAAAGAAGAAAGAGAGAGGGTGTACTTGGGAGTGGTACCTGTTTGGTGCAAGCCTCCACAAGGTTAGGAGGAAACATGTTTCTGGAAAGCACAACAAAAGAGGTACATTTATGTTACGATTTACAAAATGACAAACGCACATTGCTAAACGAAACAGATGTACAATGTATAAAATATTTGGGCCAGAATAAGTGTACTGGAGTGCTCTTGTGAGTGTCTTTGGTTATTCAAAGTGCATACATGTGTGTGTACCTGATAAGGTCCAGGAAGGCATCAGCGGGGCTAACCTGCTCTATGTGCTGCTGGTTGGTGAACTCATCTTTTGATCCTTTTCCAGGGTGAATAACGAGCACCATGACGATGCCGATGAACACAGCAATGACAGTAGTGGTGGTGTAGTAGATCACTGCCCTCATACCCATTTTCCCAGAAGCACGGCTGTCCAGAGCGGCCATACCTGAAAAGGACATCATCTACTTTCATTTATATCAGCACAAAAGGTTATATCCTCCAAAGAGTTTCTCAAATAAGTCTTTATCCACTGCTACCTGAAGTCTTTACAGTGAACAGTGGGTTAGCATTTAAAAAACAAATAGTTAATGAATTCTGTGTGAAAGCTGTGAAAAATCTTCACAGTTTCGTCCACATAGACTTCTGTTTCGCTGACAGTGTGAAGAGACAGTGTTGCCTTGTGACCTTACAGTTGGCATAGATGTGTCACTAACTTGTGTCCCTATGAGCATACAGTTAGCCTGGGAAAAAGGTGCTGTAATTATATGTGGAATACACCCATCTGGATTATCTGCCTAACTATCTGTGACAACAAAGAGCGGCGGGAAACACAATCTGGCTCTGACCTTTACTGGTGGGAAAACAACACCTACTGTCTAGCACCCGGTGAAATCTGATTACATACTGTATATTCATATAAAGATAATATATTTTCAATTTTAGCTTCAGGGAGAACCTCTTTGAAAACATGCCAGAGATTATATTCTGAAATTGTGATTTTGTGCTTTTACTAGTTGGGCAAAAATGACTGTGTTTTATTTGATCATGCAACAGTTAAGGTTAAGAATTGATAAACCACTGATCCAGAAAAGCAAGTTGTATAGGAACCAGAAAATAGTTTGGAGTTAGCAGAGTCTGGAGGCTAAAACGTACTCCACACCTCTAATAGTTTTAAGCAGACTTTGTCAGGATAGTGGTGTTAAAAAGAAAGACATCCATTCAGAGAACTGGATTTAGAAACTTACATGCTGCCTCAATAGATATGAAGTTGTATTTTCAAAGTGTCAGTTCCTATTATGGCCATTATCTCCATTCAGAGCTGTACAAGGCAAAGCCGGCTTTGTGTGATGGGAGATGTATGTGTTCCTTTCATATGCGGCACTTTGAGTGTGTGTGTGTGTGTGTGTGTGTGTGTGTGTGTGTGTGTACCTACTGCCCCTGCTTTGGCCCTCTCTGTTCCTCTTGTCTACACATGCCCATGACTTAGGCTGTTATCCAATTCTTTTTGATCCTCTTTCTCCCCTCCTCATCCTTCTCTCCCTCATTCTCTTCTCCCAGATTCTTCACCTCCTCTCTGTACCACCCCTCCATCCCCACATCTTGTTTCAGGGTGCCCCCTATAGTACCCCTCCCCTCCCACCGCCACATCTTGGCCTCCCTCCTGTCTTTTTTTCTTGCACGCTGATCTTATTGCTGCAATCCTTTCACTGTCACCCGTTTCCTCGCCCCCCTCCCCACGCCCCAATTCTCTGTCCTGCTCTCCTACAATTTCTTTTCTGACAGCCCTGGGAAAACTTGTTGACTTAGTTAGCCCGGCACGCACACAATGGTCTCCAGCCTGTTGTCCAGGCAACAACGGACGCTGCCTCACCAATTCCATCCTTTCAAAGGAACGAAAGGACCAACATTGAAGGAGAGCTCGGAGAATGACTTTCTTTCTCATTAGGGAATGTTCATCAAACACAAATGTAAGCCTACTTTGGGGGGGGTTAGGGTTAGGGTGGGCAAAGATTGACTCAACTAGCAAGAAACTAACTCGACACGCTAGTCTATGAAGTTTAGAAGTTTAAAGCTGAATAGATTTAACAGAAAATTCATTGATTTTGATAATCGGTTGGTTCGAGCCTCTCAAATGTATTGATTTTATGTTTTTCTTTGTCATGTTACTGTACTGCATTTCTTAGAAGTGCTGGTTGGACCAAACAAGCTTCTAGCTAACTATGCTTCTTACATACTTTTACAAATTCAAATTTTCAATCCATAACATTTATTGGACATTTTTTATAACTTCCTTCATATTAATTTCCTTCATTATTTAATTTCTACCTTTATGTTGCGACCTTTATTGACCAAATTCCCAAATAATCTGTCTTCTGGCCTTCCCCTTGACTCCCAGTCCCTCCCCCCTACATTCAAGCTCCCCTCCCATTGACCTCATCATCCCCTCTCCCGGTCCTCCCCCCTTCATGGCTCTATTAATATGTGGTGGACTCTCAGCTATCATAATGAAATGCCTGAAGACAATATGGATTTTGCAGTAAACACATTGAATGATTTATTTGAAGTCTCTCATAATACTTGATCCTTGGTTCTCCTGCCTGTCTGTCCACTAGTCCGTCTGTTCTGATTCCGAATTCAACCTCACTTTTGGACTGGATCAAAATTGAGTCAAAACCCTTTCAACTGGGACAACCCGTTTTAGACAGAGGCACAATTTAGACAGGAGCGTGACAGCCACTTTACACAGGGGATTTGTGTTTGCAGAAAATAAGTCATAGGAGCTTAGCTCTGATGCTCTTATCCTCATGCAGAGTCATGTCATGTAAAGCAATCCCTGCTTTAGACATATAGCCTAATTACAGCCTACGATATGGGGTTAGAAACATAGATAAACATACAGCAAAGTGTGTCAAAATGCTCTTCAAGATCAAGATTAGCTGTTATCCTCTTAAGTAACCTAAGACCTCTCATATTACTTTTAAACTGAGGTCATTGTTTAAGCGGAAATCTGAAAACTGTGGGGGGAAAAAGTGACTTTCATTAACATATGGTGAGTCAAACAGCTGTGTTGCAGATGTTCAAAAACATACTGTATGTAATAACTTTCTTTCCCATGTGGCAAAAGCAAATTTAATAATGTATTGATTCTCCTGGTTATTGTTTAGTCAAAATTGGTTGTAGCGTGTCAGCATGTGCAGGTGTGTGTATGCGTGTGTGTTTTGGTAGAGCTTTTTATTTTGTTTCTGTTGTTGCCATGACCTCTGACCTCAATATGCTATATTACATTTCCTGAAAGCTAGCTGATGATATCTCCATTGGTGCTGTAAAATTATTTGTCATTTGTAAAAGTTAGTGTTGCAATAATTGTATCGTGTAGCAGTTCATTTGTAATCTGTGTGGTCATATTCTTGCAGGCTGGAACAAAACAAAGCCAACCTAAAAGCACACGCTGTGCTCTTTTAGACAACTTTCTTGCAAATAACGTCTGATAATTTGGGTACATGCATACACATGGCGTGTGCCAGATGACTTGACTACAGAACAGTACTCTTTGTTGGTCTGGACATGTTGTAGCTGCGATCATGTGACATGATGTCAAAGGAAGCTGATGTTACGCCCTGCTGCCGCACAAAGCAGGTTATTATCAGACAACGTGTATCTGTCATCCCTTCAGGAGACGGGCCTCTTGCCCTGTCAATCACTGCTCGGGGACTGGAGATTTGGTGTCAGTATGTCCCGCCTACATTTGTCTGTCAGTGCTGCTGACCAATGTTTTTGGTCACATGTCACAAGTCACATGTTCTATACTTTTATTTCCATAACAAGTAGAGGCTCTGCTCAGTGACAAACCCAAAGAACTTTGCCTCTGGCAGAAAACCCCCCTGTGTGTCTGACTGGCTTCATGAACCATGTCAACAGTGACGAATGAACTACATCCCTGGATTAGGACTGAAAGTGTCATATGTTTTCTCAAACACAGGTCCAAGTACATGTGAGCTGCATATATCTATAAGATGTACTAAAACCACAAGGTAATACAGCCCGTATATTCAATTATAACACAATAAAGCTGGTATCACTTTGGTCGTGTTTTATCAAGCTCAAGACCATTACAACATGGGTGAAGCATGTGATTGAGGCCAGTAGTGTAAGTTCAAAACATATCTCTCTGTCTCTGTTTTGCTCATGAGGTCATTCTAACACACGCTCCACTGTGCCCAAAACCAACAAACAGCGTCGACTGAACAAACAGCTGGCCCGCTCTGCCACACATGAGGCAGCCGTTGGTCAGTCGAGCCACAAAACAACAAACAGCACTATCACTGGTATTACCTACACAGAAACACATGCTACCTGCAAAACATGTAACTCAAATCTCATCTAAACAGAGTCAAGAATAGTCCTACTTTTTCCCACAAGTGCAGACTGCTGCTATGCTTCGCTTCAGGCCAGTAGAGACAGCAGGAGGGGGCACAGAAGTAGAAAGTGGACGGGTTTTTGTCTGTGATGGGGCTATTTCTACAGTGACTGCCAGAAAGCTTCAGTTTTTTGTATTCGGAGATACAGTAGAGGGCTGTGTGTGGTGACTAAGTTGTTTGATATAAATTTAGAACAAAATAGTGTCACACGCTTGAACTGTAAGTGGCTTAGTTATGTGTGCTTATTTTAGATATCTGAGGTACATTTGAACTAAAAATAGCCAACACTTTTTACCGTACTGACGTTACAACCATGTGGGAGTGCTGTGTGTAAGCCTTGGGTGTGTACATTGCCACATTATTGGTGCAATTAGTAAGTAGTTTCTATCAGATTCACATGCATGAGAAATATTTCAGTTCGATTATCATTATTATTATAATTATTATTGTGTGAAATCAGTGAAAAGAAACGGGTCAAGGCATTTCAACAAGCAGAAGTCCTGTTATGTCGAAATCGTTCTGTGTGAAAAGACTAGAAGAGTAATAGGTCAAATTAGCTAATTAGATGAATAAAAGTCTGGTGGGAGATGTACTGATGGCACTAAAATGACCTGATGTTCATACCTGTGATGAGGCTGGAAACCAGCAGGGGCAGCACAAGCATCTGAAGCATTCTCATCAGCAGCTCTCCAGGGAAAGAGAAGAACTTCACCTCCCGGTAAGACATTTTGTAGGGCCGAAGGGCAAATCCAAGGATGATGCCTGTAATGAGGATCAAATGTGGAAGTTAAATCCAAACTTTATCAGAACATTTCCAGTCTTTTGTGTTAACAAGACTAGACCATGAGACAGTCCCAGATCTGACACCTAAAGTTGGTTATAATCATATTACAGCAAAATGTAACATATCTATCAATGGATTTGAAAATCATAATAATATTGATAAGTGTCAGCGTCCCAAAATATCACGTGAAAGCTGAAACATCATATTGTTTTATCACTCAAATGCACAAATCACATTTCCACAAATAAAATATAGTTGACTCATGCCAATGTATGATGCAGGAGAGCAGGAGCTACACTGTTAAGGGTTAAAGCATGTGAGTACATGATCATTGCTGAGAAAACTTGTATTGTGCAATGATGTCTCCAGTAAGTGTTGTTTTCTTTTAGGATAATAGGTCTTGACTTTTACTTCTGCTGTGATTGTTTTTCAAACTTGATTTTCTTATGAAGTTCTTTTCTTCAGAATCAGTGATATCCATTCTCTCAACAAGCAGTTTATCCCCTGCAGCAATAATCCAACAACAGGGCCCAGGTGGCTGACCCAGCAGCCTGAAGTGAAGAAGATCCTGATTTCAACAATCAGGCAAATGTGTTTGTCATGGCATGGTGTAATTGTAGCAGGGCTGCAGATGTGCAGGCAGTTGGTGGGCCTGGCTCACGTCCTACTGAGTCAGATTCAAAGGTTAATAGCAGCAGGTCAAGGGTCAGCTGCAGGATCTGATAAATGCCTGTCTGCTAAATTAATCTGAGCTCCCTCTATTCTCTCATCCGGTGAATTTGTTTCTATTCTTCACCTTCTTCCGTCCTTCTACATGGGTGTTGGCCACAGAACATCTTTTTTACAAGTTTGAATAGAGGAGGGGTAACGTGGTGATAGATGGAGAGGAGAGGAATAAACAAAGTCTTCTCCAATAATATTCCATTTTAAATCAACTAACTTACCAAAAGAGTGCAGTGCCTGAACAGTGGCTTACATGAAAACGAAAAGGTTCCCACTTACCAATAATGACAGCAGCTACGGTAAAGATCACAAAGGCATTTCTCATGAAGAATCCTTTCACATGGCCCTTCGTCATGCTCTCCACTCTCTTTTTGGCCCGCAGTGTTTGGGACTGGATCCCGGCCCGGATCTGGTGGAGCCCACTCCGGGTCCTCTGTGGGTTCTCCCCGTTGCTCTGAGTCATAGCTGCCTCTGGATCTTCAGATGTCTTATTAAACGTGCAGGAACTTGAATGTGATGGGGACACCTTAAAGGTGCTGCTGAGTAATCTGTTGCTTCTCTTCCTCTCTGTCACACTCGTTCTTTGACTCAAGGGTTAAGACTGTCACGGTTGAAAGGGAAGGACATATTGTGAGAGTTAGCATTAGATATTTATACACAATGTCAAATGAGAAATGTTTGTATTTGACCATTTTGTAAGTGTGCTGTGTATTACTCTGCTGCACTCTATAGGAACTCACTCAAAACCTCTGTATACAATATACAGCACATACAAAGTGGATGAAGTAACAATCATGCAACCCCCCCAAACAAAATCCATAATAAAACGTAAAATAACTCTTCTGTCAATTAAATCCATGCATGAAGAACACATGTGTTGCACCCACAACTGTGAAGCCATGCTGACTTCCTCATACGTACACTCGAGCCACGACAACACACGTGTGGTTAAATTGATACTGATTCACAGCCTCACACATGCAGACACACATGCAAATACAGCTACTGGTCAAATGGTAAAATGCATTTGCAGACACATTTAAAATGGTAAAGTACTTAGATATAAGTTGTTTCTGTACCTTTAGACTTGAGCAATAACTTCCTCTGGAGTAATGTTTTTTTCAGGGGGAAAGTTCAGGTTTAAAGCCCGGTGAGTGTGAGAGAGACAGAGGAGCTCTTTGGCTGCGAGCTGGTTGGTGTGAGTAACCAGCAGTGAAGAGAAAGAGGAGAGAAAGAGGTGAGGGGAGGAGAAATGGAAAGGAGGGAGCAGCAGCGGGGATGAGAGAATGAAAGAGCCAGTGAGAGCATGGAGGCGGTGCCATAGTAGAAGAAAAACTAGAGTTAGTCACTCACACAGCGTGGGCTTGTGGGGAGGTGAGGCGGGAACTAAAAAAGGAAGGAAGGGGCCCCCCCCCCCTTTCAGACAGAGGGGAGCTTGAGGAATAATGAGCTTTCCAAGCAGGAAAAAGAGAAAGGACCTTCTTGTTTCTTCTGTCCCTCTCTGCCGTCCTTTCAAATGGTTTTTCACGCTTGAGAAGTTCAGCCTGATTGGAGATTCCTGTGGAGAGTGATTCCACAGAGAAATGAAAGTCCTACATCAATCAAAAACAAAAAATGGAAGTAGATTAGCCATTCATACATTTATTTTTGGCACATCTCCAATGGACACACTCATCAATCAATCTGCCTTCTCTTGCTGCATTTTAGTATATTATTAAACATTTACCCCAGACAAAGGTCATGTTTTTTTTTCCTACAGGGAAGTCTTTAGGTAGGCTAAACTAAACTGGGTGGGTAAATGTTTACTGAGTGCAAGTAGTGCAACTGGTGCTCTGGTGCTTTCGGCTATAAACAAACAACTTGTTCAAACAGTGATGCATGTTTTAAATGTAGAGGATTTTAGCAAACTGACGGCTACTGGGACGAACAGCCACACGTGTGCTATTTAAACGTAATGACTACTTGAGCTTTAGCACAGCAGACACATTGTTATGAAGCAAAACACTTCCACAGAGGATGATCCAAACACAAGCAGACTGATGACCGGGAGTTTAGTTTGGCAGCAAAATTCAGGAATTCACAGTTTGGCATGTGCGATGAACGCTGGGGGTGTGTGTGGAAAAGTGTGTGTGTGTGTGTGTGTGTGTGTGTGTGTGTGGGTGTGTGTGTGTGTGTGTGTGGGTGAATGTGTCTGGCTGAATGTGTCTGGCGAAATAGTGGGGGAGAGAGTAAGTGAGAGAGGTACAGCTGAAGGCATCCTCTCTGACTCATATCAAGGGAATCCATGTTTGGCAGAGATGTAGTGAAAGGTTTCAGTCCACACACACACACACACACACACACACACACACACACACATACACAAAATATATACAACAGTAGCTGTTCTTGCATGAGTGTTAGAGAACTCAAAAGGGTAATGAAACATGTTTCCAGTCATCCAACAATTTTAAGTATCAATCCAGGATTTGCTGTGTGGAGATCATTTCAGCACATTTGTTTTTGAATAATTCAAAGCACCAAATATTTCTTTTCATCAGTAATATATTTTATATAATGACACAGTTATTTATAATAATCCACATACATTGTTGTGGACTGCTTCTTCATCTCCAATTTGATGGAGTGACGAGTAAAAAAACATACTTTCTTTTTTTGATTTACTGAAAGGTATTTTTGGTCTAAGATGTAAAATGTAATTTAAACCAGCATTCTACGTCTGAAAACAAGCATGTGAGTATACACCGCGGATAAAGATGTTTTCAATGTTGCAAATACCTTCAATCATTATTCATAATATAATGGAGCAATAAAGGAAAGCATCAGGTTGTCTGTGAAATCATCGCTCCTCTGAGATGCTTGGATAACCATCATTAGTTTTGAACAAACCGGCAATTACTGTCTGAATTGCAGGGAGATAGAATACTGTATGTACTGTGTTACTCCATCATCCCCTGGGCCTCGGAGACACTGAACAGATCCTCTCAACACTTCACTCTGAGGAGTTTAGACTAAGTCACAGACCGGCTATCATTGTCAGTGGCTGCAAATCCCACTACATCACTGCTGTTACAACATTTATTTAGATGAAAAGACACTGGTGAAAAGAAGTTCGACATCCATGTTGAACCAATCTGGCAACTCACAGATGTAATATTTGATGCACGTACATATTCTTGCGTATAATGATCTTGTTGGTTTGGTGAAAATATTAAGTTATAACTAACTGATATATTGATTTTAGAAAATAAACACTACATACAGCTTTATAATTTAAAGGTCCAAGAGGATTTGGGGGGATCCATTGGCAGAAATTGATAAAATATTAATTGTGTTGTGTTTTCGTTAGAATGAGCCTTTCAGGCCACGGTAGGTTCTTCTACATGCTTGGAAAGAGAGCGGTTAAAATGGGGGAGGGGGCTTATTAGATGCCACTAAATCCTACACACTGGTCCTTTAAAGCAATCCAATACAACAGATCTGCCACAAATTCTATATTTAGGAAGATTATAATGTTCAGTTTTTGTTGACACTGTCAGAGGCATTTCTTATTGAGGTTGTGGTTAGTGGTGATGTCACAGATGTGTATAGGCAATAGGATTGAGAATCCAGATCCAGACACTGAGGCAGAACTGGTTGAAGAAAACAGACTTTACTATACGACTAGGTCAAAACATGGGTATCAGATATCAGGTGGCCCGGACAATGAAGATCAGCAGGGCTGAACAAATCAGGAGGGCCGCCTGGGGACTGAACAGCAGAGAAGAAGGAGACCTCAGGTGGGGGGCTGGGCAGGAGAACAACTAGCCACTTCAGATGCAGGCTGGAGAGTAGCAGGCCCGACACTAGCCAGCAGGGAAACAATCATAATAAAGTAATCTGCCAATCCAGGGAGCAACTGCAACACTGCATTTTGGCAGTACATTTGATGGCACAGAATGACACGAGTTAACTCATTTTCCGCTGGAAAGAAGTAGACCTGCTGGGATCACTTTTGGTCAGTTTGTACTGGCATTGAGGACCCACATCTAGAAAGGTATGGTGTAGACACTGAGGCGGAACTGGACAGAAAAAAAACAATTTTCAAATTGAAAAGCGTACAGTCAGGCATGAGAAGGCAGTCCAGACAAGCAAACAAATCCAGAGGCGCAAGGCAACCAGGCAGACTATAAACAGGCAGCAGGTCAAAACACAATGATTAAACCATGATTTGGAAAAATGAACATGTGGGCAGGTGGATGTGATAGTCAGGTGACCATTACCGGTGGGAAAGTCCGAAAGCATCTGATGAGCAGTTGGAGAAGGGCAGGTCTGGAAAGTTCCTCTTAATGTAGGGCATGGGGGAAGTGAGAAGAGACGGGGACATCCCCCCTCTAAGATGTAAACACACTAGCTGGCTCTTCCTCTTCCCCTCAATTGATGTAAAAGGGCTAACAATGCAAATACAATTAGCAGTAAGGATAGAGTTAGTAACTGATACACACAGCTCTCTCCTCTGTATCAGTATCAGTTATTATTTCACAGTAAAAAAGGTTTTTCTTTCTTACAAATGTGTGCAATGTGCAGTGCAACACAGACCAAATCACATGAAAGTAGTTCACTTTCTCTATCCATAATCTGGTTTGGTCAGAGGACATAACTACTGAGAGCATGTCCATGCTTCACCACACAGCCTTCAGGCCATTATTTATTTCATAATATTTCCAGAAAAATATTGCAAAATTATCCAATCAATCTCAACTTTCTCTTCAAATTTGAGAACTCAACTCCAGATGCACAAAAAGTTCTTAACCATCCAAATCTGCTGTTCCCGAGATGTGCCGAATCAATAATACCACTTGATCATACATTGGCGATTGTTTATTATTTATTAAGGACAGTTTTTCATTATTTAATAATACAATCATTATAATGACTCTAAAACATATAATAATCTAAATGTTATTATATGATATTCATGCATTTCTTTTATTCCTCAAATGTAATATGTATGTTTCTGTGTGTTCTCTTGCCTACCTCTAGAAGAGCAAACATAAGAAAATATTAGTAAATCCCAGAAATCAATGGCTACTCACAAAATAAGATGAAAACAAAAATAAAAGGAACTTTCTTCCTATAGCTCTTCCTGCCAAATAAGCTCCATTGTGTGTGTGGTAGCAATACTGACAAGCCAAATTCCTGGCTTGCCCATAATTAAACCTCAGCTCACCCGGAAAGCTTTAAATCAGCAACCTATCATTCCTCACCCTCACCGCAGCGACCCACATGGCATCCGTCGCACAGTTATCCCAACAAGCAACACCGGACAACAGCCTCTTTTGTCTTGCTGTCCCCGTGCAAAGCAAAGGATCAGCTGATGGGGTCAGCTGAAGAGCAGAACTTGTTAAGAAAGGAAAAGACAATCTGGCCTCTGGCCGTAAAACGCACAGAAGCAACCGAGAAACAGGTGAATGTGACACATTGCCATGGATGTTTGGTAGAAAATGTGTTGCCTTTGGACTGTGTTTGTGTGTATACTTGTATTAATCATAATGTAGGGACACAAATCAGTTCAAAGAGATTATACAAAATGTTTTTTTGTTTTTATGTTTGAAATAAAACAAGTTTCAATGCATTATCTTCCTTGTATCTGTGAGTTTAAGATGGTAAAAGTTAGTACTTCAGTTAGATGGCTGGTCTCAGCTCTGTTAAATAGATTACAGGAGGAATGTGGAACAAAATGGGTTTCTGTTTTTCCATCCTGATTTGACGATCTGTTTGTTCATTGTTGGCCATAGGATCCGTATGTCTTTGATGGTATCGCAGGCTCTGTTGGGATTGACTGTGAAAGGACACCATAACAGACCAGCTGGCAACAATATTAAAATACAATACAATTTGGGACTTTTGTTGGTTTAACCCCTAACCCTAAAAGAGGAAATAGTCATTGCTTGTTGCTGCCATCACTCATCAAATTACATAATCATTTGGAGAGAGATGTTAAGGCACTTTTCTTTTGCTAGAAAGTGAAGAAAATGAGGCTTATAATTTTGCAGTTTCATCACTTCAACTTCTTTTGTACTGTGAATGATGTCATCGGCAATCTATAGGCTTACCTTTAAAGACACAAACTTTCCCTCTCTCATACACACACACACACACACACACACACACACACACACACACACACACACACACACACACACACACACACATGCACATTGTATACACAAATACACACAGGCCATGCAATCAAACTCAGCACCATTGAGTATGTGCAACTCTATCTGGCCCAGGCTGCTCTGTCGTTTCAGATGGGAGTGGTCCTCTCTCAGGGGAGTGATGTATCCAGGACAGGTTATCAGATCTGCAGGCTACAGTGGCCCTCCAGGGACATACAGAACTGGGGCCACATTGTTCACCGGCATCTTTGTGCACGAGGGTTTCCCATGGATCAAATGTTACAGACTTCAAACCCAGGGGTCTCAGCGCACTCGTAGCTGTTGTTCAATGGGCATGATGGGAGACGAGGCTGTTCACACACAATTTCTCACTGATCTGAATAAAGCCACACTGGACGTTGTTCAAATGGCTTTGGAGAATGAGGAAAGTGAGGGTGGTGGAGCTAAACACATGGATTACTCTTGGAGAACATTTAATCTGGTTAGATTAGCTAGAAGAACAGCACTGGTGCATACTAGGACAAGTACTGGCACTAGTGTACCAGTGTCAGAACCTATGGTCATTATACTCAATCTGTCAAGCGTCTTTGAGTTTTCAGTTTTGTTATTATCATTAATACGTGCCCTATAAAGCTTAACAGTCCAATCAGTTTACAAATGTCATTGTGTTGTTGTTTTTTATATAGGCAATATAGGGGCATTAGTACATTAATAGTCAAATGTGTTATTTGTATATGTTTACCTGTGTTCAGCCTGTTTTAAGTCGTATGTCTGTTTCTGTGCATGTACATTAAGAGCAACAAAATACTCAAATAGTCAAATTCCTTGTATGTGTTCACGATAATTTAAGGTTTAATGATGAAGCTAAAACTGATTCAATATAGTCTGTTAACCGCTTTAAACTGAATTTAAGTATCTATATATCTTCTCTCTTGTTGGAGTGCGAGATGTTGATTGGTTGCTATAAATATCCAGGTGCACTGTTAATTACTGCTGAAGGCTGGATTGTCTTGTCTTCTATGAGTTAAGTGACTTCTTATCATTGAACTCCACTTGGTACGAGATTTAAGTTTCCCAAATAATTAGTGCCCCGTGGTGCCAAGGGAAACCTGACCGAGTCTTTGTTGAAGATGCGTTTGAGGCTCTAAAAGATTTAAATATGACACCTTTCTTTTTGTATTATAAACAACTGGCCAAAGAAGCCCATCTTTCTGTAAAGAAAGATTAAAGTGATTAATGACAATAGAATAAAAAAGAAAAGACAATAACATGAAGGAGAGAAAGCTAGTGTCTCACCTTAGGTTTCAGTCTCACTTCTCTGAGCTCTGTAGGTCGGAACTCTTGTTGTGTTTCTTTCCCTTTTTTGTTGGATTGAATGACAATCCAAACAAATGACATGGCTTAATAGTATGACTGCATACACTCCTATTATAATTATGTGTATAATAGTCATGATAATATGGACCAGAATCAACACAATAATCAGCAGCAGTAGTTTACTGGCATTAAGTGCAATGGTGTCAATACAGTACAACATATATCATACATACTTGTGCAAATTGATTTCAATTAGTTAGTTGGATCTTGTGGGAAAATGTGACTAGTGTACTTTGTATTTGTCTGTTTTATACACTGGCTCTGAGAGAAAACAAAGTTCAGCTATATTCTTTATAGTTGGAATGACTTGAAAACATAAACGTAAAAAATAAATATTGTGAAGATGTGTATTTCTCAATCATTGATAAAAGGTACACTGGTTTGTCTCTCCTTGCTGAGCTGTGTGATGCTGAAGATGTAAAAACAGATTCATTAACTCCATCTAGTGGTGGAAACTGTAACATAATAAATAGAAACTACTAAAGTCATTGTTGTTACAGTTTGCCTAACATATTCAGTTTAACTGTAGAAATGTCAGTGGTAATAACAGAAACAGTGCTGGATCAGAAGAACAACATGGCTCTCTCTACGTTCAGATCCAGTTAAAAAGAGACTTTATTTGCGAATATGTGTCAACATGAGTGCACCTGTTTGTTTGTGTAGAAGTGTAAGTGTGATCCACAGAGATTAAGACAAGACTCAGTTCAGAACTGAAGAAGAATAATGAAATAAACAAATATATTTTGTAATAAATAAGGGACTAAATATCATTCTCACAGACAATTGAGGCAATAATTAGGGCACAAGGGTCTGAATGGTTACACAGCTTATTACACTAATCCGAGAGAGAGAGAGAGAGAGAGAGAGAGAGAGAGAGAGAGAGAGAGAGAGAGAGAGAGAGAGAGAGAGAGAAAGAGAGAGAAGGGGTTAAGATGAGGATGTAGGCTGACAGATGGCCTCACTAAGCGCCTGCTAATACAACCAGGTTGTGACAGAGTAACACAGTCACTAGGAATGGACTGCTGATCTCCATTGAACTTAGTTTATTAGATTTATGAACCAGATGGAGTTGTTGGACAATCTCCTTGAGGACTGGCTCGAATCTCTGAATATTTTTGGCTCGGTTTGGATGGATGCACTCGGTGTGTCCAGAGCGGTTGGAGGCTGGTCTGTTTGTCTGAATCTTATAGAGCATCTGTGTCTGGACCTGATGAGCCAGGTGGACTTTTTACTGGAGCACCGAGCTGTGTGCTTCAATGTGCTGGGCCCTCTGTACGCCGACGACCCGTTTGTGTGGATGTTCTTCGACAACTGAAATGGATTGAAATGTTTTTCTGCCTTCGTTGGAAAGCATTTAGACCACAAAGAAAATCTAAAGCTCTCCATCACAACAGATGCACCTTTTGGAGTGCAGTGTCCACTTTGCCTTTTTAAGTCGCCTCTGCTTTAACACACAACGAACATTTGAGAGAGGCTGGAAAGGAGACAGAACTGGCATCTGTACACTGAAACCTTTTGATTTATTTTAGGGAAAATGTTGGAATTTACATCTGCAGCCAACAATCAGACACATTTAAAACTGTAGAACTGAATGACAAGAGCTGCTGAGATAAACGGTGTAAGATCAGTAATTGTTATTGTGGGTGGGAACATATTTTGATTTTATTTGGTTTCACATGAGTGAATATGCATCTATTATGGCCGAAGAAGACGTTCATGAAGACTGTAAAACAATCATCTATCAAGATTCAAGCATTTCTGGCTGCTAATGACAACTGGCAGTAGATCAATTCATCTTTTTATCTGAACTAAAAGCCAGCGTGGAGAGCATCACACGATGTAATCTATAGTATGTATGTTTAACTGTGTGATGCCACGATTCAATCTGAAAGAGATGACAAACTAAAACAGTTTGTACCATTGCAATTAAATAACACAACGTAATAAAAGAAATGCCAAAAAAAGTTATTGTGTGCCTGAAAGTATTCAGTTATATCCGCATTTCACGGCTGTGGATGATCACTTCATCACCATGGATGGCTTTCAACTTTATCTTAATCTTTCTACACACTTAATCTTTCTACACACAGTATTCTTTTCACTATTTCATAGAAATACATACATACACTTAATGTTTTACAGTACATATTATAATGTAGATTCACATGTTGTTTTTCATAAGACACAATATCCATGTCTGTAAACATGTAGAGTCCTGCTGAAAGATAGTTATTGGAACAAATGTAGTCAAATACGCTGCTTAGCCCAAAATCACAAATTTGTCATGGAGGGCTTTTTACACATGACACCCTCTATCCTTAAACCTTCATTTAAATGAAATATACAACTTTTATAAATTACCGTCAGCTTTATATTTATATTACAATATATAGTATAAAAAAAAATGTGCACTGTTTTACAGCTCAAGGAAGAAAAAAAAATAGTATAGGCAATACCAATTATCTCCACAGCATATTGCTGTATGTGGAATATTTTCTTCATACACATATATTTTCTATATATTTCAGCATATACAGTATATGAAAAAGGAATGTGATTGTATATAACTTTTGCCATATATTCACATTCAGTGGTGGAAGAACTATTCAGATCTTTTACTTAGCCTGTAAGATCAAGTAGGAAAATCACAGTGCAGAAATACTCTGTTACAAGTAAATGTTATGCATTTACATTTTTACTTAAGTAAAGGTACAAAAGTATCAGCATAATTAATGTGTGCATCACTTTAATATTTCAGCTGGTAAATGTGTGGCTCATTAATATACATTATAGGCCTATTACTTTTTATACTGCTGGTTAGCTTGTGAATTTCACCCTGGACACCAAAAATATTGTGTAGCATTAATCTGAATGGAAAGTAACAAGTAAAACATTTTTTGCCTCTGAATTGTAGTGCAGAAGAAGCACATGGAAATGCTCACGTGAAGCTTGAAGCCCACCTTAAAACTTGAGTAAATGTAATTATTATCCACCGACTGTTCAAATGTGGGTTACACTGTCACACAGGGACGTGCGGTCAGGTGAGGCAGTCATCATGAAAATGAAAAAAAACAAATATCAATAAAATAAAAATATAAATGTATATTTGTCCACTGGTCAGTGCTATAAATGCATTTTCTGTATGATTCCAATACTTTGATCATTTGTATAGTCAAAATAGCTGAATTTGCATATTCTCTCTTCAGATACAATTTCAACAATAGTATGCCTCAGTTTATCATTTACACATGTGCATTACAATTTACAGATCACAGTGTATCTACAAAGGCACAACATATTTTGTTACAGGTATCTACAGTAGATAGATCCCGAGGGACATTTAGGAACAGTATTATACTTTATGATCAAAACAACACATTTTTACACTTTGCAAAGTCATCCCGCGGGCTGGATTGGACCCTCTGGCGGACCGGTTTTGGCCCCCGGGCACCCCTGAACTACACTATGGAAAGTCAGGACGAATAATAAAAGTGTCTGTAAACATTATTTTGGCGACATACAGAGAGATAGCAACAGGCACGCGCCAAATGCATGCGCTCAACCTAGTTTGCGAGGGATTGCTCAATCCGAGGTGAGGCTCAGCTCGTCGCTGCCGCAGCTCGCATCTCTCCTGTATCTGAACAGAGAATACGCAAATTCAGCGATTTTGACTATGAAAATTATAAAAATTACTGGAATCATATAGAAAATGCATTTATACCACAGAAATGTGGACAGATACACATTTACATTTTTTACTGCAATAAATGTAACGTTCTTTTTTGGCCAAATATGTACCTTACCTGTGTGTGTATAAAGAATGCTGATATGAGATATGAAAAATAACCAGTAGTCAATGTTCATGCTGCCAATAAAATGGTGAATAAACTACTCAGTTGGGTTCATATATTTGTGAATCAGAGTCAGTGCCTCCCCAGCAATGAACCTCACCGCACGTCACTGATCTGTCACAGTATTTTTCAATAGGTCTATATCTTTGTTGTGTGGCACTATGCCTGTGAGGGACCCATATATGTCCCAATCATGGATGTATACAAATAACTAAAACGGTCCCAGTGCCTGGTATCCTGGACACTTTTAAAAGAAACCTTAAAACATATATTTTTAGTCCGGCTTAATCATTGGTTTTCATACTATTTGTATCTCTTGTGTTTTTTTATTCTAGTGACTCTTATTTATTTGAACATTTTATTGTTGTAATTATTAGTCTTCAAGTCTTATTCAGACCCTTGTTCTTTTTTTTGTCTGTGCTGTTTTAATCTTGCCCTTTGGGCTGCATGATTGTATGACAGGTGCTTTATAAATAAAGTTGAGTTGAACTGAGAACTCGCCTACATTTCCCAGAACTCCTTGCTGAGTCAGACAGCGCGCATTCTGTGTGACTGTTACGTAATGTAGTTTCAAAGGTTGTGTACGTTTGTCGGACTCCACGTCTGAGGAACACGATGTGATATTAAATTCAGGCAGTTAACCGCTGTACAAGCTTCAGCCTGAGAGCAGGAACTCAAACGGTAAGATGAATAACTTTCTGTAGATAATGTAATCACAGACTGTTTGTCCTGCCGAGTGAATCTGAACCGACGATCCGGATCAACTGTCCGAGACCACAGCGCTGCTTTGTTGTCACCTCAGCATCACCACAGTGAATGCATGACATACATTGTGAAAATGTTTAGTGGACACCACAATTCAACTATTGGAAGTAGAAATAAATTAGATTGGATTTTAGATGGCTGCTAGAAAAATAAATCGGATAATATTGCTATGGGAGTCTGACAAGTAGCCGAAGTAGCCTACAATAATAAATAACATTTTGAACCACACTTTATTTCTTTATTACAGAATTAAGCCTACTGTCCTTTTCTAACGCTTTATGACCGTACTGTGCTTTCGTTGTTTGAACGACCAAGTACAGATTTTAAAGAAACATACCTGTGTGCAAAGTGTACCTCTTTATAACTACAAATAATTTATCATTTTTATATTTGTATGTATAATTTTCAGGCTTTAGGCTTGTGATATACATTTGTGGTTATTCCATAACACTTGAGCTTTGTAATTCATCACATTGATCATCAAGTCTACATCCGTTGTTGACACAGTTGCATTGTTGTTGTTTGGCACTGGACTTAACATGCACATTTAAAAGCTTGCACTACATTTTACAGATATAAATAAAACATGCAAAACCACTAGTATGTCCCTTATATATATTTTTTAACACTCAAACAGACATTTCTCTACATCTCACTTTATTTATCTTCTCTCTTATTCCCTTATTTGTTGACAGACAGACAGACAGGCAGACAGAATAAATAAATTTAGGCATCCAGTAGCTTAAAAGATGACATACAACATTACCCATCTGCCCCCCCCCTCTCCCGCCATTACAAATGTGAAGTACAAATAAAATGAAGTGACAAGACTGTTATACATACAATAAAACTTTTACGAATACAAAGTACAGGCTGTTATGGTTTGAATAGAATCTGAAACTGAATTCTTTGATTGCTGTCTCCCAGGTCACCTCCTTGTTCAGGTCGTACTGGTTCTCCCTCTTATCCAGCAGATAAGAGCTGATATCCACTCAGTTTGTCTCTCTACCCTCCAGCGTGTCATCATGAGTTCTTGACGAGTCTGTTCATTCATCACTATGAGTGGTGCCGCGTTGGCTGTTGTGGTCGTAGTTGTTTTCCTCTTGGCCCTCTACCTCCTCCAGCGCTATGGAGATTTGCGGAGGCAGCAGAGGATGGTGCTGCTGGGGACGCTGCTGTCCTGGTACCTCTGCTTCCTCATCGTCTTCATCCTGCCGCTCGACGTCGGCACGGTATGAAACCATCGCAGCTGTTTAAAGTGTGTCAACATGACGTCTTAGTTGGATTTTCTCAGGATAAAAACAGGATCAACGGGATGAGTTTGTTTGTGTTTTTGAGAATAATCTGAGTCTGACCTGCCTGTGTAAACTCTGCTCCTCTTTTAGACCATCTACAAGCAGTGTATCCATGACAATGAAAACCACCCTACTCCTGTAACTCAAGCAAGACGCACTAATCACACAGACGACAAATCCTCTGTTTATCCAACTGTCAGGTAAATAAGATGACGTTTGCCCATTTCAAGGTCATGTATTCCTGCAGATTGTGTTCCAAGGCCGGCCAGCCAATATCCAAGCTTCACATGAGTTGGGACAGTTTTAACCTAAAAAGCTGACAGTGTGGTTTTGTAACCAGTAGATATAGACTTGAAGGGCTGGCTCATGTTTTCTCACTTATCTCTCATGTTATATAGTCATGCAGATAGTATTAGTATCATTTGTCCACGTTTTGAGACTTCTTCTCTGAGATGTCTGCCTTCACCCCAGTACAATGAAGTTGAATGAAATTCTATGTATGGTGCTGACAGCATTCAAAAAATAATTTTGATTAAATTCAGCAGCAACATATCCATAATTTGTAAACCCTGTTAAATTTATTGATACTGCTTTGCAAAAGTGTAGGATTTGAAATGTTCTGACTTTGGTGACACAGTGTTGGTTTCCAAAAAGACGCTGTCAAAGTGTGTTTATGCACCGTGTGTGTGTGTGTGTGTGTGTGTGTGTGTGTGTGTGTGTGTGTGTGTGTGTGTGTGTGTGTGTGTGTGTGTGTGTGTGTGTGTGTGTGTGTGTGTGTGTGTGTGTGTGTGTGTGTGTGTGTTTTACAGTATACCAAAGGTTTGTGAGAAGCCATGGAGTTATATCCCAGATGGCATCCTACCGGTGTTCTGGAGAGTTGTATACTGGACATCCCAGTTTCTTACTTGGTGAGATACACACACACACACACACACCCTGTCACTTACTCAAACATTGTATGTTCCAGCTTTTGCTATAGAGACAATAATTGTTATGGTATATTGACTCTCTTCTGTGTATGTGTATGTGCGCAGGCTGCTGTTGCCCTTCATGCAGTCTTACGCACGGTCGGGAGCTTTCTCCAGAGTTGGGAAGATTAAAACGGCTCTCATTGAAAACGCTATCTATTATGGCACCTACCTCCTTATCTTCATCTCTCTACTCGTCTATGTTGCTGCTCACCCACAGTGGAAACTCTCGTGGTAAGTTAAACGTGCGCCATTTCTGGAAGCATTAGATGACTTGTGGACTAAATTGTTTGGTGGTTCAGTGCATTGAGTTATCTGTAAAACTTGTGCAGGAGAGAGCTCCAGACCATCGGCATTACAGCCGCCAACACCTGGGGCCTCTTTCTTCTGGTGCTGTTGCTAGGCTATGGCCTGGTGGAGATCCCACGTTCTTATTGGCTCTCATCATCCCACGCTTACCTGCTAGACAAGACCTACTTCAAGGCAGCAAAAATGGCTACTGAGAAAGCATCGGCTGAGGAGAACATAGCAGATGTCATGGAAGTAAGATTTTATATACAATGCTGAGCTGTAAGAGTATTAAGAGAATAGATTCCAACAGGAGCTGAAACTGAAAGGGTTTAGTGAATCTTTCAACAAAAATAAATATTAACATGAACAAAAATATTTCTTATTATCAGGAGGTAGCAGGCGCCCATGAATCTGTCACGCACAACCACTGTCTCAGGAAGTGTGTAGACACCATTATTACAAAGGTAAGAAATACATCCAAACTCCAAAGTTTTGATTCGTACATTTACAGTTTCTACAGCCAGGCTCTGTGGGACAGTCTTCATCTGAGTCATCTCATTACAGTGTCCCACTGAGTACCAAAATCAGATGGGGAGAATTGTGGAAAGCTCTCGGGGTGAGCAGAATGTCCTCCTCAGCAAAAGAGGCCTGGTTCAGCTTCATAAAAATGTAAGTAACATTGCACTGGTTTTAAAGGAAACGTGAATGTGAATAATAATAATAATAATAATAATTTGTGTGTGTGTGTGTGTTTCAGGTAATTTCTGCAGTGCAGAGACGCGGTCAGGCTCAGGTTCAGTGGTCTATCTTGTTAGACCAGGCCTTTCATCTAGAAGATATAGCTAAAAGCCAGACTAGCACGCTCCGACACTTCATCCACAGCTTCCCCTCAGCACAGCTCCACGGCTGGATGCATCGGTTCATCTACACTCCTGCTGTCGGTGAGTTCAGTCACTGATAAAGTCTCAAATTTACAGATGGAAAGTACATTTAATGCTTCCTTAAAGTACAAAATAAAGGTACTTTGGATTAAGTATCTCCATTTTATGGGACATAATTTACTAAACTACATCTCAGATCTAAACTTTGTTTTTTACGGGACTTTTAATTAATAGCCTGTAGGTGTAGGTGTACTCTATTCTCTGATCTGTGTGTGTGTGTGTGTGTGTGTGTGTGTGTGTGTGTGTGTGTGTGTGTGTGTGTGTGTGTGTGTGTGTGTGTGTGTGTGTGTGTGTGTGTGTGTGTGTGTGTGTGTGTGTGTGTGTGTGTGTTAGAGTGGTACTGGGAGTGTGTGTTCAGGCAGGGTTTCTACAGGCTGCTGGCAGTTCTCCTGTGTCTCCTCTCAGCAGCAGTGGTTTGGTCTGAGTGCACCTTCTTCAGCACGCGCCCTGTCCTATCCCTCTTCGCTGTCTTTGTTCAGATGGCTGAAAAACAACACAACTACATTTGTATCGAGGTAGGCAAGTATTCAGTTAGGCACACACCCAACAAACACAAGCTTCATTAAGCAAGAACCCACTTGACAAAAAATAGTTTTGACCATAGTTCTAACATGTGTATTCTTAAAAGTATCTCATGAACAGATGTTGAATTAGCTAACCTCGTTGTTTTGTTTCTCTCCACTAGATGGTGTGCTTTGTTAGTATCCTCTTCCTGTGTGTCTGTGTCTACTCCACAGTGTTCAGGATACGAGTTTTCAACTACTATTACCTGGTGCCACATCACCAGACTGACGCGTACAGCCTGCAGTTCAGCGGCATGTATGTTCCTCACAAAAGTCCTAATAAAAAGATATTTCTCTTTCATAAGAGGCATTCTGAAATATAGTTGTTAATGTGATCAAAACATCAGCCTAAACTCCAGCCTCTTTTACAGTAAACACCCTTATAGGGTACCATCTCAATAGTGGATCACAGTTCTTCTCACATTGTGTTAAACAACATTATTATAATATCGGGTTCCTTCTCTTTGTTTTTGTTTCCTCTCAGGTTGTTTTGTCGTCTGACCCCCCCTCTGTGCCTCAACTTTTTGGGCCTGATTCATATGGACTCTGCCATCTCACACCAGGACAGAATACAGACATCCTACACCTCTGTGGGTCTCACACAAACATGCACATACCAACACATACATGGACATTCATACTAACAAAGACAAAGACATGTCTCTTTGCATTCAAATCAAATGATGTGATTCAATGTACCTCTTTCTTTCCCTCTGTCAGATCATGGGCTCTATGCATGTGCTATATTTTATATCTGATGGGTTCTACATCTACTATCCCATGTTGGTATTGCTGCTCTGCTTTGCCACTTTTTACAGGTAAGTAATAACCCCAAACAACTATTTAAATCAATTTAATATAAATATTACTTTCAAGTGTAGTTTTGGTCATTTATATTGTAGAACGCAAATACATCAGTATTGGTGTACACAGTGTTTCCAATACATAGTTTGTCCATTAGAGAGCACTGACAGAGTTTTCCATTGTAAAATATCTACCTTAGTATACATCTCGGTCACAATTCCAAGGGACCCATATCAAGATTGTTTTGTTTTTGTTTTTCAAATATCATTATCAGTATCAGCCTCAAAAGTCCAGTTGAGCTATAATTCTTACATTACGATCATAAAGGGTGAAATAACTTAGTTTAGCTGTTTGTCTCAATGGTGTAACTTATTGCAGTCTTATGCCTATGTTGAGTTATTTATTATAGTTAAATGGATGGTAAATGGACTACATTTATATAGCGCTTTTCCAATCTTCGCGATCACAACACATGTCAGCATTCACTCATTCATACAGAGTCAGAGGAAGAGGCTACCATACGTAGAAAGTGCCACCGGCTCATCAGTAGTGATAACATTCATTGGCTATGCTATCGGGAGCAATTTGGGGTTTAGTATCTTGCCCAAGGATACTTGTTGACATGTTTACTGGAGGACCCAGGGATCGAACCACTGACCCTCCGATTGGTGGACGACCGCTCTACCACCTGAGCCACAGCCGGAAAATAGTAGACACTCAACGATGAAAACAATAATTTAATAATTAACCAATGTTTTTCACTGTCACGTCTAAATGTTGGTTAATTATTAAATAATGTTTTTACATCGTGACCACCAGTGTGGGACTATTTTCTTTCATACCTGTATTTTCATCGTTGTCAGCACTTCTCAAACACTGGTCTGCGTTCCTCCTCTCTCACATCAAGTAAATTATACAATATACATTATACAAATGTGTAGGATTATAAAGGGAAAGGAAATTGAAAGTGATTGTGTGGACGACCCCTCCTTCCCCTTTCTATGCTGTTGTTTGTCCTGCATTTGTAAACAACTAGGGTTAGGTGTACACACTATCCACCTCTTTGGTACAAGTAGGATTACACTCATGTATCAGTTTGCCCATAATGGCCATGCAATCCTCCTCTGATGTGATCAACGTGATCAACTGATGGATATGATGCAGCTTGTTGGATAACCGATCAATACTGCAGGAAGTGTTTGGGAAAGGAATCTGCTCAGGAAAAACATACCTTCTTGTTTATGTAGCACATAAAGAATATATGTTGAACAGTATATTTCTAATTGTGTCTTTGGGTTTGTAGCCTGGGCTCTCGCTGTTTGAACCTCTTCGGCTTTCATCAGTACATCACTGACGATCACTTGACCTCTGACCTGGTGGATGAAGGCAGGGAGCTCATCAGAAGAGGTAGTTTCATCACAAATTCAACCACTCACTATTTCTGATGTATCTGCTCAACGTTGGTGTATTTGTTTGGCTCTTTTATTAACTTTAGAAAAAAAATATTTCTTCTTCTTTTTTTAGTAAACTTAATAGTTAGTTACTAGATCAAGCAGTTTATTTCACTGGTAATTTTTTTACTTTTACTCTGTATTTCTTATACCTTCACATTAAGTTGTTGTACAGTATATCCGAAGATCATTATTTGTTCAATCACTGTAATTTCAATAAAACCCATGGCACATGTTTTTTTTAACGATATGCACGACAATTTGGTCTTTTGCAGAAAGAAGAAAAAGACAGAAAGCTGAGGATGGACAAAATCGAAGATCGGTTGGAAATGTTTATTTTATCAAATCATTTCTCTTACAAGTAGCCAAGAAAATCTCTAGGTATGGTGGTATTTATTAAGTAAAATGTCTAGGTATTTATGGGCCTGTTTTTTTCCTTCTGGTTCAGACCTGGAGGGAGCGGTATGAATACCAGGGGGCTACTGGGCGGAGCAGAGCTGGTTACACTGAGTTTAAGGATAACCAGAGCAGCCCTGTCACAGAGATCAAGAGTAATGGTAGGGATTAAAGAAAAATAGTATAAAATATTTGTCTGTGTTGCTCACAGCTACTGTAACTAATGTAATTAGACCTTTCTAACAGGGTCTGGTGGACAGTTTTAATATAATATATATATATATATATATATATATATATATATATATATATATATATATATATATATATATATATTATATATATATATATATATATATATATATATATATATATATATATATATATATATATATATATATATATATATATATATATATATATATATATATATATATATATATATATATATGCTTGTTTGTATTACTGTTTTTCCATAGTTTACCACTAGACTCTCACTTATATCCATCAAGAGGTCTGCCTGCTTGCAGTACACAGTGTACACATTGCTCTCTGTCTTTCTTAGTTATCACATTCAACAGAAGAGATGGGGAGGAGGAGGAGGAGGAGCAGCACAGAAGCTTACTGCGAGACAATTCCAGTGATGAAGGTTCACCAAACGGAAGGTATGTTCTTTTGCCAATTGAACACAGTGTTTAATATGAGCTGACAAACAATCAAAAAGGCTTACTTAATCCCTTGCTCTGTCTCTCTGTGTCTTACATTGTAGGTCCACAGGAGGACGTTACCGGTCTCTGTCACCTTCTCGGACGGGCATCTTTGACGATGTTTGATAGACAGAAGTACATCCAGGAAGAACAAAAAAAAGCTTATAAATGCTGAAACTGGAAACAAAGACTAAAGACTTCTTGAGGGAAGTCTGGATGGAAAATAGTATACAGTATATAGTATCTCAGGAAATAAAGAGGAAGATAATGTTTCTGAGACATGGACTTACAATCACACACTGAAAGAGATAACTTACTGTGATTAAACTGTTTGTGCAGAGCCAAACCCTTTTGAATATACTGTATGTTTCATATTGTCTTTCATGCAACAGTGTTTTACAAGTTAGATAGATGGATAAAAGAGATGAATGGCACATTTACACACAAGCAGTAACTGAGGATAATCACACATGATACATGTGGACACTTTTTGTTGCCTGACTATTTCACCATAAAAGTTTTTTTAATTTTTTTTTATTAATGAATCACTTTGCAAATTGTGAAAAACAAAACAAAATGAAAACTGATCCATGTCTTCAAAGGGGAGATATTATCATAACAACTTAAATTATTTCATGTTGTATATTTTGTGTTTGGAAAAACATGACTTGTTTGTATTTAATGTAGTCTACAGCCAATTATTTTCTGTAATGATACGTATGTATGTTTTGTATTTAGGTGTTTACCACAACAATGCATTAAAATGTAGTAACTTTACCCATTTAAAGTTGGAGCAACTTTCTCAAAGGCTAGTATTAATGTTACCTTCACACTGAGGTAAGACTAAATGAAAAGTAAGTGTTTTATTTTTTTGGGTGGTCTCCATCCTTTTTATTTTATTTATTTTTACAATTATTGATAAGTATTTTATCTTAACATATTATTTATTTTTGTCTAGTTTATTTGATGGTATTTTAATTTCATCGATCAAAATAACAACATTTTTAGCATTAACACTGCATCTGATCAGAGCCCGTGGTGCCTTCTAAACCTCCTCGTAAACCACACAATTCTGTATTAAGGAGTTGACAAGTTGAACAATCAAAAGATAGACTGCAGCAGAAATGTCATATTGTTATTTTACTCCAAAAAATGATCTTATAGAAGCATTTTGTAAAGTAAATGTATGTGATTAAAGGTATTTATGAGTTATTTGAACATTGAATTATGGTTTATCCAAAACACCGGTTGTTTTTTTTCCTACAGCAAGCGGAGGCAGCACCCGACTGTCCTAGACCGATCCAGCCAACACACAGAGGGACTCTACTGTTTGTATGGCATTCATGGATACGAGCTAAATAGGAGTAATGCGCTGTTAATTGCTGGAGTAACGCGGACATATCTTTAATTATTTCACCAAGTATCACTCCATATACTTGACTCAACATTTATTCTTGTGTTACGAGACTCACGTCTACTGGGTAAGTTAAGTAGATGGGCTGGTTGCTAGTGTTAGCTAAATGCTAATTGTTAACCCAAAGCTATCGGCAATTGGGGACAACCTATGTTGCTAACGACGCTAGCCTTTTCTTGCAACTTAACAGTAAACTATAATAGTAAAACTGGCCAGATTATTCTTAGTTCTTTAACCTTCTTTTTCTGGTTTGGTTGTCATTTTTTTGCGATAAATTATACTGCAACATATTTTCTACAAATCTGTGTGGTTGCTGTTAACATCCGCTTTAACGTTAGCTCATTCCTTACCTGATTGTTTTCTGATCGATTATACGAGTGACCTATTTAATGGTAGCAGTTGTGTAAAAATGAATATGTCAGTTTACTATATAACATGTTTAAATTATAACCTGCTCTCAGGCCTGTGATGTGATTTGATAGAAAACACCATATTTGATTATCTTAATCCAGTGCGTGTTTGTCATCTTCAGCTGAGGTTCACTCCCATGTGCCGCCTTTAATGTACCATTACTGCGACCGTAGCCATTCATATCAACATCATTAACGATCTAGGTTAATACGAGGCATCTCTTAGTCCTCTGATTATTCGCAAATGTAAGTGTTAGCTTTGACGTTATCTGTCTGTTGTGTTTTTAGTCTACGCTAAATTTGCATGAAGGAAGTAGTAGATTAATTTGAACTATGCTCAACTGTAATGTGCACCTTTCCATAATGGGATAAAGAAACAAACATGGAAAGGCAGGGTTGGGCGTATTAGATTGCATTATCACCACCAGACAATATACTGTACCAGTGACGTAAAAGTATATCAGACTTTGGATCTTGGTACCTGTTGTATTACAGCACCAATGGATCATTGGGTAGTTAATGTGTGCTTTAAAAGCATCTTGCAGGCATTTAAAGTGTGTGTGTGTGTGTGTGTGTGTGTGTGTGTGTGTGTGTGTGTGTGTGTGTGTGTGTGTGTGTGTGTGTGTGTGTGTGTGTGTGTGTGTGTGTGTGTGTGTGTGTGTGCGTGCGTGTGTGTGTGTGTGGTCTTAATATTTGTGCATATATAAACAAAGTTGCATGTGTAAAGTATCTTATATAGATTTGCTAAACATACTATGATGTCGATACGTTTTGATAACATTTCCTGTATTCTGTGTTTATGCTGACATCATGGTTGGACATAGGTTTGGTGCGAGTGCTAAACACAGATAGACTCCTATAACAATAGCCATGTTTTCAGCAACAACTAGCCCCATGACAGCTGACAGTTTCAAATAGTAAATGTATATGCAGGGCTCACAGACAGAAAATACTTATTTAAAACATGCAGTTATAGAATGAATGGAAATTGTGCTGACCCTGGCTGTGGTTTTTGTGTGTCCAGTTTGTCAACAGCTATGGGTGGGCTGGGAAACGGGCGACGTGGAGGAAGATCACCCCCTCTAATGATCGGCGCACTAATTGCCTGTATCCTGGTTCTGGGTTTTAACTATTGGGTGTCAAGCTCCCGTAACCTGGAGCTACAAGTAGGTTCATCTTGTGTTTGTTTGTTTCTGTGGTTTTCTACCATAGTAGACAGTTCAAATATCACCTTAAGATAGTTTGTTTTTGGGATGTCAGCTTGTAGTGTTTGTCTAAATCTTGTGTTGATAGTTCACATGTTGTATAATGATTTTCAAGGTTTTTGTTGTGAGAAGGTCTTCTGTTAAGCAATTTTACAACTTTCAAACCACTTCTTTTAGCTAACACAAATCATTATAAGCAACATACATAACAAGCCTTGGTTATTTGTACTGTAGAACAGGACTTCTGATGATCTTTTTTTACTTGCATAAAGAAGGAACACCCAAAACACGACCAGTGTGCTTTATATTTTTTCATTATAACCTACATTTCTATTAATCGGTAAATATTCTGTGTTTTTTTAAATTTTCACTGCACAGTCAGATTGTTGTTATCATTACCTGTGTCAGAGCCCTTTGTCTTTGCATGTGTGATGCAGACTAAGCTGTATGAGCTGGAAGGCCAAGTGCGCCGTGCAGCAGCGGAGCGAGGAGTAGTGGAGATGAAGAAGACTGAGTTCCAGGAGGAGATCCAGAGACAGAAGGAGCAGATCATCCACATAGAAAGCCTCTACAAGAGACAGCTGGAAGGATCTCAGAACACCTGCAGCCAAGAGAAGGTGCACACAAACAAACGAGCCAATGGAAGTTTAAATGTTGACACAATGCAGCAAGGACAAATTGCACAAAAAACTATTGCCACAGAGGAATTTGTAACTGTAATAGTAACTGTGAATATTGAGAGTTTCTGTGTTTCTGCTTCTAGGGCACTCTGCTGCTGAACATTTCCTCCAGTACCACAAACATACAGGAACTCAAAGGTAACTGTCGACCTCTTTTTCTCAAAAAGGATAGTGTGTGTAGAAATATAATTCAGTTCTTATGTGGCTCTTAATGTCGTGTGTGTTTGTACTGTAGGTCAGTATAATCAGCTAAATGATGACCTGGGGAAGCTTCAGAAGGAGCTGCAGAGTTGCCAAGGCAACATCAAAAACCTCAACAACAGACTCACTTATGACATGTAAGAACATTTCTTTTATTAAATATATTTATACAGGTCTGTTTGAAAAGAGATCAAGATAAATCTTCATTTATGTTAATTGACAACAACCACAATTCATCATTGTCTCCGCTTCAGGACTTGCTTCAGTCCAGTGAATATTATTCTGTCATTCGTGGTAAACGTGTGTGTGTCTGTCTGTATGTGTGTTTGTTCACATGTATAGGACCCATTGTCAGTCTCAGGTCCTGTCCCAGAAGGAGTTGTGTGATGAGAGAGTGGCCGCTGCTAAACTCGAAGTTCAGAAGAAAATGGAGAAGCTCATATTTCCTTCAGGTGTTTCCTCACAGGTAAGCTGGTTTCCTGGTTGACAATTTACCATGTGCAAGGATGTAAAGCATGTTTACTCTCGGGATATATATATTTATATATATACATATATATAAATATATCAGGATCAGGCTTTTATTTATTTATATATATATATATATATATATATATATATATATATATATATATATATATATATATATATATATATATAATAAATAAATAAATAAATAAATAAATAAATAATAATAATAATAAATAAATAAAAAGCCTGATCCACTTCTGATCCTGTTCAATGTAACCTATTGCACTCTGTGCACACCAGTCGTCCTAAACGCTCCATTGTGCTCTGTTAGGCCCCTTAAACTGTTTCTCAACGCATACGTTCACATTTGTTTGTGATACAGCAAAACTGCAACTCATCAGGCTTGATTATTGTCCTGGTCAAATTAATTTCATGTTCAGGATTTTATCCAGATAATCATCAAATTATGTGTAAAACTCTTAAAATGGCACAAAAACATACTGGAATTACTTTATCATACATTTTGTAGAGAAAATATTATTTGTATTGCATCACATATAGGAACGCATCTATTTTTTAGTGTGCATAGTTTTTTGAGAAAAACAAACAAACAAACCATCCTAAATAAGGTACCGGTAATCATTAAGCAAAAGGTCCTCCTGCATAAATAAAGGATAAATACATGTATTTTTAAATAACACAATCGTGTGAGTCTGTTCTTTCTTGTATGATTATTCTTGTATTTATTTGTATTTAAATTCGGCTATTTTTCACTTCTCTACCATAATAACGAGCTCGACAGCTTTCTCAAGTCACTTGTGAGGATATTCACGATTGTCCCAATAATGGAAATGATCAACTATTATCAACTTATTGTGCTTTATCACGATCCGCAATTAAATCCTACATTGTCCCATGCCTAACCACAATTAAAACAATCTCTCTAGTCCATAGGACTTCAACAGGGGGTACTGCAGGGGGGTCGCAAAATAGTTTGAAGACAAAGCAATTATCTATGCTTTGCGCATTGACATTCCTTCCTCCGCTGTGTTTCGCGAAGGGCGGGACCTCGCTCCCGACACACACACCTACGGTCAGAGACAGAGCGGAGGAAAGGAGAAGGGTGAACTAAAATAAATTTGCGGCACGTGTTTTATAATGGTGTTTCCTCCTCAGCCCGAACACGTAGTGGAAGGAACAGCAAAAGAGGACGAGCCAGTCATGACTGAGGTTGATGCAGTTAAGACGGCAACTGTTGTAAGCAACACAACAAGCCTCTCTCAGCCCAAAGGAGATGATCCACCTGAACTACTGACCAATAAGATCGTCGTGGACAAAGGTGACAGGCATAGATGTCATGACGGCTCAGTCTACTTAACTGAAATTTAACTCAAAAGCATGCAATGACGCAAATGTGTATGTATGTACATACTGCACATCCAATTCATTTTGTGCATATCTTTATATAGACTTAGACGTAGATTTGCAATAACAAGTGTACACTCTCACATTGTGCTTGCTTGTTTCCCAGGTCTTTATACCCCCATGGACCTGCTTCCAGAGAATGATCTCTCCAAAGCAGAGTCCCAGTCTGTTCCCTCAGCTGCTGCAGTCAAGCAGGACCTTCTGCTACCACCAGAGGGAGCTGTCGTAACAGAGGAGGCTGAGGCAGAGACCAGTGAGCCGATGAAGAACAACCTGACCGAAGAAAAAGAGATGGAGGTGATGGATGTTCGTGAAGAGGACGCTCAGACCGATGGTAGGAGGCCTGGTTTGTTATTCCTATCCAGGTATTCTCAGTTAAGAGGTTGTGATATTGTAATGACATGAAACAACAATTTGGTCATGTCAACAGAGGCAGACCCCAGGATAGAAAGCATGTTGATTGGCCGGATCAAGGCAGAGGAGACTCCTATGGGTCGGAAAATTGATGAGCCAGAAGAATATGACGCAGAGGAGCAAGTCGTGGGTGGAGTCGATATGGAGAAACGACAGCAGACTAAACTGGCTGAAAATATAGGTATGTGTGCGATAGAATAAAAAGGTATGTGTGTGTATAGAGACAGCAGGAGAGAATGAGTACATCCTCAGTCTCCACTTTGGGGTTTATCTCAGTGCATTTGAAGATCAGAGGGTTAGTTATTTACTTATAAAGATTAAGAAATAAATGCACTGTGTGTTTCATGGTAATAACCACTTTTGACTCCCTGATAGACAAAGACATGGAGGAGGAGCTGGCTGACTATAACGGTGATGATGAGAACGAAGGCGAGTTTGAAGCAGACAAACAAGCTGAGCTTGCTCAAATCTAAGGTATGCACTGAAACACACATCGATGTATTCCTCACTGACAGTCACTCAAGTTATTTATTAACGTCGAGTCAACATGCCACACATTAGAATTGCTGAAAGAAATCGCATCAGACTTGATGTGAAGTGGTTTTAGCTCCGACATGTGTTCAGTGATTTCTAAGATTGCTCATTGTTTTAAAAGAAGTTAGAGGATCAGATAAACTGGTATGTTTAGGACACACCGTGTGCAAAGATAAATCAGATTTCTGTAGCGAGGAGTGTACACGTATGATGAAGTCTGCCCCACACAGGTGATTGATGGGAACACTACATAACAATACTCACATTTCATTTTTCTTGGGGAATAATAATTAAGGAAATGATGTGGTTTCAGGAAATAAATCTAGCTTCTGATTTGCCACCAGCTGACTTTATCACTAACATTTGTAATGTTTTTGTGCGTTCGATTGCATTTATTTTTTCTTCATGAAAGGTTATGCAGCTTTGTGTTAATGTAGGTCTGCTCTAGGCACTGTGCAGCTATATTAATATAATTTAAACGCATATATGCTTGTGTTATTTATACAATATTGAACTTTTCTTGTAGGGCTGGAGTTGGAGAAGAAGCGTGCACAGCACATAATGAAGCAGAACCGCACATCAAGGTTAACGCTGCCCTCCAAACACAGTGAACACAATACAGACTCAGACGAACATCTCTATTAGAAAGACTTGTGACATTAGGTTGGGTTCATTTCAAAAGCATTTTCTTCCTGCAATGTGTTTTACTTGTCATCTTAATTGGATTCTGTACATTTGATTTACACATTGTAAGATATTTTATCAGTTCCAATATTTTCCGTATTAGAGTAAGAATCTTTGCAACTTCATGTTCAATTCACAATATTCTGAAAGAGCAAACAAAAAAGACTTAATGTCAGCCGAGCATTTCACTGTAAACATAAAACCCCATGGTGCTTTTATGGTGGTGACTGCTCACATAAAATTGTATTTATTAGTTTAGGTGATATGGAAGTAATTAGTACTTCTAAGTACGATCACCTACTCGGTTCTTAGTGTCGCTTCAACATAATTTAAGACATCTCAAGACTTGACACCAGTTGGCTTGAAAGATTGAACATCTCAACTTCGCTGCAAATCAGTGGGTTTTGATTATGTGATATAGATGTGTGGTTTATGTTCACTACGTAATGACTGTGACTCAAATGATGAAACTTAAGTGATGATAACGTGCAGATACTTCAAGGGGTCATGAGGTGTGAATTGCTGTAGTAAGTGTAAATGGTCAAAGTGATCCCAATGACGAAACTCATCTTAAACCGCAGCTTCACTTTGTTGAACTGCTTTGTGCTTCTGTCCTCGGCTGTATTTCAGACGACAAAGTGTCACAAGGTCGTGCGCTTCACATTTGGGGATCAGTAAGACAGAAAAACAGTTTTATAATGATTATAATTTAAAAAAACCCCGGATGATATTGGTAGATCAACAACCTTGTTTTATTTTGACTCGTGCATTATCGATTCTGTGTGCACCGGTTTTCCCCTTCGTTCAGTTGCTTCTGACAGAGTGGAAGGTCGGATGTAGAGCCGTGGTGTGTTCACTGACTTTGTGGATACTTCCTCTGGTCTGCTGAAGTGAATGGACTGTATATTTTGTGGCGAGGACATTTCCTTGAAGCAGGGACATTGTGTTGAGTTGGGCCCAGTAGTTGTGCTTAAATGTATTAGTCCATTCAATTTAAAGCTGCACTAGATTGAAATCTGCGTGGGTTAGTGGAAACATGAACTGAATAATAGGCATCAGAAAAAAAAACGTAAGTACATTTTTTGTGGCGGGATCATTTATAGCCATTTATTGGGCAGATGATTTTACTTAATTTTCAAGATACTTTTTCCAGGTACTTTATAAGTAGTGACTTACTTAATACCCAGTTACTTAGTATGTTGTAGTTTTAACTGCCATCGTTTCCATAATGCTGTGATTTATAATCCACAGTCCATTCCAGCATCACATATAGTATCTCCCATGTCTTCAGCTCCACTGTTTTGCCAGTTATTAAAATGGGGCTGCCAGTCATTATTCAATCCCACAGAAACTATTTTATATACACGTCATGATCCTGAGGTTTCCAAACATGTCTCTACAATGATAAAATGCACAATACCTATAGAGTTTCCCTTTTGAATTGAAGGTTCAGTCATAAAAACTAAAATCTGTCAATTTTGTTAACTTATTTATTATTTATATTATTATTATTATTATTATTTTGCTAAATTTTGTTTTGGTCATGTTTCAAAGTAACCATACAAATAATAATAATAATAGGAGTGCTGATGACAGAAGGGATTAAAGTTCTTCGTCGCAACGACGGATTTAGGTCAGTTTGATTTCAGAGAGGCCGAGAATGAGATCAGTGTAAAAACAACAAGGGGGGGGGGGGGGGGGGGGGGGGGTGTTATGAGACTTAAGAATGCTACCAGGTGATGGGTAACTTTGTACAGGCATCCAATCTACTTGGATGCAGGCTCCCACACAATCTACAACTGTAGCATCTAGAAATGTTATTAATGATCTTTAACCACGTTGGTTTCGCTGCGCTGCACGTGCTACAGATGTATGACCGTGTCACCGGGAGCCCGGCGGTTGTATGAAACCCTGAGATGGAGAACGTTTGAAAGTTAAGCAGAGTTAATAAACCAAACTTAAACACCAAACAATGTTTTGTTTGGTGTTATAATAAGATTGAAACAAAAACGCACTGAAAGGTTAAGTAGACGGTTGATTATTTGTAAGACTAAAAGCTTTGCAGGAAAGGAAAAATATCTGTTTTATTTCATAGATTAAAAGCATCTTCCCTTCAGATGCTATTGGTCTCGGGTATTTAAATTCAATTAAGGTTAACACCTTTTTACAACTTGATGCCTGCATAAAGGCCCTGTCGCACATATCCGTATGACAGAAACGTATGCGATATGTGTGACAGGGCCTTTAGAGAACAACAGCAGAGGTTAGGGTTAGGTGGTGCGAACATATCATACATTTGACTTGTTGTGCTACTTGTTTAGCAGGAGTCGAAGGCTGATGTGGGGAAGATGTTGTTTTACTTTAAACCCTGCGACAGATTAATGGAAACCCTTTGACACCCAGAGTGTCCAAACCAGTCGCACATCTGCACTCTTGTTTAAACGAATGAACATGGACTCTCATTTATGTCGAAGTGTCTTTTGTCTGCCTTTCTTTCATTTTATATTCAAAGTTGCTGTTATTCGATGTTGGTTGCAAAACTTAAACAAGCAATGCTTTGTGTTGTCAGAAAGCTTTGTCTGCCTGTTTGTGTAAAAGGTCCCATTTTCTGAACTAGAAGTCTGTGTACCTGGACGGAAAATAATTAAAAAGAAATGTTTTAATTGGATCCATTTCATTTGTTTAAATGTTTTATTTTATTCTAAACTGTTGAACACATTTGTGAATGGTTTAAATGATCATAGGCTTTATTGATGATAGAAAATAAAAATTGTTTTTATTACCACTATCAAGACATGGTTTCATGTGGGATTTATTGTTTGGTGTAACCGTTATTTGTGATGAGAACATAGATCAGATAAATGACATGGTCATACCCTACTCAATATACACTGAACCTGATGCACTATGAATATATGCATATGGGAGTAATGTTACCAATATAATTATCCACATACGCTACACTACACACATCGCTTTAATAATTTAAGGGAACATGTTTTACACATTCATCTTGATTATCCAGTTTAAAGATACATTTCAACTAGAGACCATCTTGCGATGGGATCACACCAACGGTGCGCTAATGGCCCCTTCCCCACTTCCTACCCCGGCACTTCTGGCGCCCTGACTTGGACCACACCTATTTTCGGACTCGGCCTGGAGGGCTGAGAGCTGTGAATATGTGCCGAGTCCGCCAAAAATGTCCCTTATTTTGAAATTCCAATGTTGACAGGTATGCTCATTTTGGCTCTTTCGACTGTCTTAACAAATGTGGGCTCTTATTTCTCCATGACATGTCCTCACAATATGATTATAGTGCATGTTTTGAGTTCATCTGTCAAAATATAAAACACAAACACAGCACAGAAAGGAGCTTTCATGTCTGCGTTTTTATTCATGATACAAGTCAATATATGATCCATGCTTATAAAAAAAAAAAAGAACTGTTCTGTTGAGAGCGTCCCTCAGACATGAAGAGTTACTAACTCCTGAGCCTTAGTGGTGAGAACAGCTCAGTGCACCACAGAGGGCAACGTGTAAAAAAAGAAGCCCTGAACCCTGTAGTCAGTACGTCTCCATCAGTAGGCACAGCTTGGAAATAAATAAATAAATACAGCTCAATTATAGTGTGTATCTCGATAAATTCAGATGAGTTTTACTGCCAAATACATGTCAGATATGCTGCTCTGTTAGGAGCCACCCAGAGCTCTTGGATCGTCTGGGACAGGTACTCATCGTCCCCCGGGTCAGAACCAAACATGGAAGCAGCGTTCAGTTTCTGTGCCCCAACCCGGAGTTCTTTTAAATCGAGGCTTAACACTTTTCTGTTTACCACTGCTTTTCTCAGTCATTTAAAGAGGTTACATTATTATACATCTGCACCTCTGGCGACATCTACTGTATTTCCAATGTTGATCTTTAACTTATCTACTTTCCATTTCATTTGTTTTGAATGCTTTTTTAAAGTACTTTGAATTGCCTTTGTCTGAAATGAGCTATATAAAGAAGTGAAGTGGTACACAATAAAACCTCATTGTCTGTATGAATCTCACATACAGCATATTGCAGGATTTAGATTTAAATTTAGATTAAAATCTTCACAGAACTAATTTTGGAATTTGAATAAAAAGACGGTTTTATTACGTTCTTGATATTTGACAGTTGCTGGTGTGGGTTTGAGGAAGCAGTGTGAAGGGTTCCCTGATCTGGAAAGTATCTACCACAGCTGTAGGTTGTGAATTTTGGATCTCTTTACTTTACACGTACAAGATCATAAACAGAGTGGTTCTTCTCCGCAGATTGTCCTGTCGACGTTTCACAATGCAATGCAGACTGATTTGTGCTGTACGAGAGAAAACAAGATACTACAGTCCTTAGAAACTCAACATTTTCATTCAGATAAGCACATAAATAGGTTTCATATTATTGAATCATATACACTCATTATCACACACACACAGACACACACACACACACACACGCACGCACACACACACACGCACGACTTCATCTCTCATTCAGGTGAAAAACAAAATTCAGGTGCTTCACACACCCCTTTACAGTTAGGTGTATGGCACACACATTGTTCCGACATGGACTGGATCAGGGCCATCGCACACACAGGTGAGGGTACAGTCTTTGCAGCTGATGGTCTTTAAGATGACACTCTTCAAAATGAACTCGCAGAATCAGATAATCTTGACCACAGGAAAGTACTTGTGAGCTGAGAAGTCAAATTCTGGGAGCACCTAGGGATGCAAAGACACATTTTACTTCAACAACGTTGTCATAATATGGAACATTATACAACGTTAAGATACATTTATCAAAACATAAGCTGATTGAACACAATTTGTATAAAAAACCCCACCAAATGACAATCCAGGGAATGTGTATGTTGCGTTACCTTGGTTTCCTTCTTGTGCCCTCCTGCCAGGAGCTTCATAACCACAATGTTGGGTTTGGCCACCTTCAGTATACGGTTCACCTGGTATCAATCATTAACTGGTTATTGATAGTTGAGAAAAGGTCAAAACTAGAGTACAAACAAACTGTTTAGTTCAAGTTTAGAGTAATACAGCAGATAAGTATTGTGACTCCATAAAACTAAGGATGCTATTCTTTTGAATAATGCTTGAATGATGTCATACTAACTAATAAAACATTAGCATAGGTCTAGACTATCATTTGTTTAGGAATAGGTTTTGCTGAAGAATCCAGGGACTCGTAGCTTCTTAGCGAAACACAAAATTGGTTTCCTGTAAGAGCAGGCATTTATTTTAAAATAGTGACATTTCCTGACCTCAGGGTCTGGGATGGGCACGTTTTCTAGGATGAGCTTGGCCTGCTGGAAGTGTTTGCTGGCGGCCATGTAGAGGTCAGCGGAGCCTGGTGGAGGATTGTACTTCTTTAGATCAGACATCTCCTGGAGAGGGCATGAAAGGCAAAGTCAGAGAGCAGGAACATTAGAGTGCAAGGCAGATAGAGTGCGAAAAAAGGGAAACAATTTAAAAAGGAAAGGTGACGGGAGTACGAGCAGGACAAGGGGGGGGGAAATCAGAGGAAGAGTCCAGGGGAAAGGACAATAATAATGGGTTCAAAGGAAGGGGGACAGAACATGTGGAGAGCCTGCTGGATAAATTACATCCACAGCAACAGCAGTACCTTGAACTGGATATAGTGCACAGGTGGGGGGGTGACCACGCTGTTGAAGGGGGCGAAGCGATGCTCGTAGCGAACCTGCTCGCTGTCCAACTCAAACTGAGGTTTACGCATCTTCCCGTCCATATCCAAAGCTACCATGGTCTGAGGAGAGAGACAGAGGTGGGATAATACTGCAGTGTGTTTCAAGTAGCAGAGAAGCTGGGGTCAAAGGTGCGTCTGTACTGATGTCGTACCTTGTACATGCCAGCACACATGTTCTGGTATGCTTGGCTCATGGTGATCTCCTTGCTGAGAGGGCGAACTGCAGAGGAAACCCAAACATCACATCATTATTATGATGCACCTACTGTCCATGAAGATCACGCTTCATAGTGTGGTCATACTCTAAGACTCCACCTCAGCCACGGAGGCTACAATAGAGCGTACCTTTTTTCTTCTTCTTGGTCTTTTTGCTGCTGCGTCCTTTCACCTGCTCCTCCACAATTCGCTCCTCTGCCATCTGAGACGAGTCGGCTCTGCTCAGAGTGGACATCAGCCATGCGTAAAGGAACTCAGACAGGTACCTACAGTCAAAAACAAACACCGATTCATTCACAGGTGATTAAAAGTGCACCTGTGCATGCTGTAGAGAGATTATAGAGTTGTGTGCTCTCACCAGTAGATATAGTAGTACTCATGCATGCTGTACAGCTCCAGTTCAAAGCCGCTCAGCAGGTATTGGACCATGATCCTCAGGTTATGGTACAGGATCCAGGTGCCCAGACAGGCCAGATGCTGCCGCTGAGGCTCAAGTTTCATCAGCAAGCCATGCAGCGCTGCATCCACCTTCTCTGCCTGCAGAGCACAAAAGGAGTAGTTTAGTAGTAGTAGTTTGTTTATAACTTTAAAAAACTGCCCTCAGAGTAGGTGAGGTATCACTGCGTAACTTGTGTGGCGCAAGGTGCAACAAAACGTGGTGTTGTGTTTAAATATAGTATAAACAAAAAGAGGAATGCGACAGAGAGAAACAGCTGCACGTCACCTCGTCCTGCAGTGTGGCAAACTCTTCAAGAATGTGACCCAGCTTGTCTCTCTGTCGAGCTCGGTTGTGTCCGTGGATCTGGATCAGACTGCAGAATGGCTGCAGGAAGAATTGACAACACGAAACAAACAAACAAACAAACAAATAAACACACAGATTCACCACTTGCTAATTCATATAGCTGATGATAGATTAGCCCATACTTCCTAAAATAGCAAAAAGATTAACATACCCTGGAGCAGTGCGTAACAAAGGAGTCAATGTAATCCTTGGCCTGGTGGTTGTTGAACAGACAACACCTGGAGACACACACACACACAGACACACACACGCACGCACACACACACACACACACACACACACACACACACACACACACAGACACAGACACACACACACAATAATCAATAATCTTGAGACAGCTCATTTGAATGACACAATAAGTTTACTCAAGAGTTTGCATATCATACTGACACACAAAAACAAAGTTCCAAATAAATCCTTAAAATAAATGTAATTATTGACATATGACATTAAATGAGTCGCATGTTAAGGTTTTAATCATTTAACCATTGAAAGACTTACTTGTAGGAGAGGACAGGTGGGCTGACGAAGTATCTCAGAGCATCTTTAATCATGTCCTGCATCAGGTGCGTCCCAAACACTTTCTTATTATCAATCAGGAACGTTGTCTGGATTTAGGAAAATAATCCTTTTTAGTTCTCATACACTGGGCTTTAGACTGATATGTTTTAATTCTAAAATAACTGTACGCACATTTCAATGAATCTCTCTGTAGGCATTATTAACTCACCTGGAGTAGAGATCTGGAGAGCACACATGGAGACTGTTCACTGAACTCACAGAAGAAGTCCTGAGAAAAAGCCCACAATATTGATATTGTTTAAATATATATGCCTGTATCATTTATAATGTCCTACAAAAGCATGTGCATGTATGGGATGATTACCACTTAGAATATTCATTTGGAACCAAGTAACATAAAAAAACCAAACAGAAAAGCGTTCACCAGTATGCCGTGCAGGTTGGTGGTGTTGATCACGTCACAAACAGTCTTGATGCGTTCTATAAGTTTGCTGAAGTAGGCCACCATGTCTTCCCTCTTGATGATCTTGGCGTAGCGTGGAAAGGTAGGTGGCAGCAGTCTCTGGTTTACCAGTGGCTCAAAGCCCATCATGATGGGGTGGTCTGCAGCATACACAGAACAACAAAAAGGTTAACACAGGTCACATTTAGAATAATCTTCCCTAAGAGGCAGCCTCAGCTACACTTTTAACTTGTTTTAGCTGTGTGTGGAAATGTGTTAAAGTTAGAGGAGGAACATGTAGTGTGCACTGATAATAGCTTTCTCTGTTAACATGATGGCTGGGGAGCAAGAATGTGTGTGCGAAACTTTCATTTAGTTGTCCTGACTGATTTACAAACTGAATCCTAAGCACGTGCGGTGAGTGAGTGTGTGTGTGTGTGTGTGTGTGTCTCTAGTCGTTTAGCACAGTTGCTTTGTAAACTCATGTCAAGCCAAATTATGTGCTTGACTCTACGGCTGAAAGGTTTGCATGTGTGAGCATGTGAGTGTGAGTGTGAGTGTGAGTGTGAGTGAGCGTGTGAGTGAGCGTGTGAGTGAGCGTGTGAGTGAGCGTGTGAGTGAGCGTGTGAGTGTGAGTGAGCGTGTGAGTGAGCGTGTGAGTGTGAGTGAGCGTGTGAGTGAGCGTGTGAGTGAGCGTGTGAGTGAGCGTGTGAGTGTGAGTGAGCGTGTGAGTGAGCGTGTGAGTGTGAGTGAGCGTGTGAGTGAGCGTGTGAGTGTGAGTGAGCGTGTGAGTGAGCGTGTGAGTGAGCGTGTGAGTGAGCGTGTGAGTGTGAGTGAGCGTGTGAGTGAGCGTGTGAGTGTGAGTGAGCGTGTGAGTGAGCGTGTGAGTGAGCGTGTGAGTGAGCGTGTGAGTGTGAGTGAGCGTGTGAGTGAGCGTGTGAGTGAGCGTGTGAGTGAGCGTGTGAGTGAGCGTGTGAGTGAGCGTGTGAGTGTGAGTGAGCGTGTGAGTGAGCGTGTGAGTGTGAGTGTGAGTGAGCGTGTGAGTGAGCGTGTGAGTGAGCGTGTGAGTGTGAGTGAGCGTGTGAGTGAGCGTGTGAGTGAGCGTGTGAGTGAGCGTGTGAGTGTGAGTGAGCGTGTGAGTGAGCGTGTGAGTGAGCGTGCGTGTGAGTGTGAGTGAGCGTGTGAGTGAGCGTGTGAGTGAGCGTGTGAGTGTGAGTGAGCGTGTGAGTGAGCGTGTGTGTATGAGTGAGCGTGTGCGTGTGTGAGTGAGCGTGTGAGTGTGAGTGAGCGTGTGTGTGTGAGTGAGCGTGTGTGTGTGAGTGAGCGTGTGAGTGTGAGTGAGCGTGTGCGTGTGAGTGAGCGTGTGTGTGTGAGTGTGTGAGTGAGCGTGTGCGTGTAAGTGAGCGTGTGTGTGTGAGTGAGCGTATGCGTGTGATGTGAGCGTGTGTGTGTGAGTGTGTGAGTGAGTGTTACCTCCTTTAGTGGTGTCATTCTGTGACTGGATGCCGTGCTGAATACTGGAATGAATGGCTGATAAGAGGTCAGCTGCCTGAGCCACAAGTTTCTGGGCCTCGCCCACCGAGCTGGTCTGATAAAGATACAATCGTAAACAAAAACACACTTGAGGATGAAAATGGCCAATTGAACATACAAGTTATTACAATCCTCTTCACTGCTCGGAAATTCGAAGAAAAACATTGTAAAATCCATGTGGCAGTCATTAACTCGTATGTATGTATGTTGCATGTGCATTACCTCTTTCTTGGTAAAGGTGATCAGTGCAGTCAGTAGAAGGCGTGTGAACTTGATTCTATTGAAAAGTGCCAAAAACTGCTGATGCTGGAAAAATAAAGTATGAGAACATTGAACAGGCTCACATTTTACATGGAAATCTATTAATACACATATTTCCTTATTTGTCTTTGAAGCTTTACAAGGCACAAGAAATCCCAAAGGCTGACTTTGTGTTGTTTTGACAAAGATTTGTTCTTCCTTCATTATTATTATAATTATTAATATTACTGTAATGAAACAGCTGGAGTATAATCCCTAAAAGGTCATACGAGTCCCACTCTACTGATAGACAGTAGATGGAAAACAGATTATAACAGGATTGAGATAGAGAAGGGGGGGGGGGGTTAAGGTTTACTTTGTAGTCATATGCATTTTATTTTGAAACTGCAACTACATTAGTAAAAAAAAACAGAGTTTAGCTTTCAGATGGTCTGAATGCTATTCCAAAAACATGCATTAAAAAAAAAAAAAAGAAGCAATAACTCTACAGACATGGAGTATTGACCTCACATACCTCTACTTCGACCTCAGGGTCTCGCTGCTCACCCTGTCGAGTGCGTGTGCTCTGAGGCAGAAGGAGAGCAACCAATATAAACAATATAATAATCAGCGTTCCTATCAGAAATATATCATCAAAATTGGAAAGACTGTGGCTTAAACTGGCCGAGAACAAATACCTTAACTTTCCTCTGTAACTCATCTTCCACGTCTTTCAGCATACCTGGTAAGAAGAACAAATGAGAGAGAGGTTGCCTCAGCTTTGTTTCTCCGAACCAACAGTACTATTCTGCAATGGCGTCAGTACACATGAAGCTGTGGAACTAATAATCTTTCACAATACATTACTTGTACCTGTCACCCGCAGGTCTGTGACATTATTGGCCATCTTGAAGCCATAGGTCATGGCCTGGAAGTCCTCCTACAGAAAAATACGAGGTGAATCAGCATTCATACAGATAATATGACACCGAGTCATCAACCAATTGCATTTTTAAAAATAAATGTTTGCATAAATATCGGTGGGCAAAGCAGAAACACCACAGATAAAAAATGATTACCTGACCCCCAGAAAACATAAAAGACAATAACTCAAATGTTGCCACACACACATGCACTGACCGACTGTAGAACGTTGCGTACCTCCTCGAACACAGCAGCCTTGTTGACTTTCTCTCGGGCGATGTCACACACCTTCAGGATGCCCAGGGCGAAGGCTTTGAGGGCGGGCTCCTCAATCAGGTCGGGGTTATGGACATACAGACATGTGAACACAGTCTGTGCAAGGGAATGGCCCTCCAGCCATGTGATCTATGAATACACACAAACATGCACACATGAGTACGGGATTTCCCGCAGTGGTGCTGATCTAAAATGCAATGGGGGGAAAAAAATAGATCAGTTCAGAAAAAAAGAAAATAGTTTGTTATAAACTAAACATTTGCTTGCCATTTATTTATATTGCCCTATTTGAATGTTCATGTAAAGCAGGGGTGCTCCACACTTTTTTGGCTTGTGAGCTACTTTTAAAATGACCAGGTCCAGGGTGCTATCTGAGGTTTGTGCGACGGGGGGGGACGGGGGGGGGCACCTCCTTTCCTCCGCTCTGTCTCTGACTGTAGGTGTGTGCGGGAGAGAAACAGAGCGGAGGAGGGAAGATAATTACATTTCATTACAGGTCATTTAGCAGACGCTCTTATCCAGAGCGACTTACATTGAACTAACTACAGGGACAGTCTCCCTGGAGCAACTCAGGGTTAAGTACCTTGCTCAGGGGTACAATGGTGGCAGCCTGGTAGTAAACTCCAGACCTTCTAGTGTTTTGTTTGGAAGGCGTACCACTAGACCACTAGACATCACCACCATCAAATCCACTGATGTTTTCTGTCTGCACTACATCTCTCCAAATTCCACAACATTTTAGAAGATCTTTGACCAGTGGGAATCACTGTCAAAGTGCTCTTGAATAAAACACTAACTCTTTACCCACTCTCTTTGTTTCCCTGTGGAGGGGAGAAAAAATGTGCCCCTCAAGGGTCAGTAAAATATAAACCTCTACATGTATAATACCCACAACATTTACATTTTAAGAAAGTGAATCTCACCAAACAGCAGAAAGATGTGTCTATGATCCCGATGAGTTCAGGAAGACTCAGGTCTTTCACTTTAATGGCACCTTCCTAGACCAAAATAAAAACGTTAATAAAAATATATATATATATATATATATATATATATATATATATAAAACTAGACAATGAAATCAGATTTGTAAATTTAGATTAAGAAAATTAGGTTTTTGGTTTTAATTTCCTGACAATTCCCTGTTTTCATTGTACGGCAGTGAGAGGTCAGGGGTACTGTACCTTGATAGCTTGTTCAAAGTTGAGAACTTTCCTGTTGACCTGGTTTCCAATCATTCCTGCGTCCATCTTTGGATCCATCATCTCTATGGCTGACATGGCCTCAAATAGGCCAAACCTGCCACCATAGCAGAACGTTTAGTGTCTGTTTTGAACAAGTATTTACAAACAAATCCTAACGATCCAATAGTTGATGCAGATCCCAGTATGGTTAAATAAAACATGTTCATGCTAAAAGAATTATACGAATTCCATGTTTCATTGTTTTTACTCCATCTTGTCAATGCTATGAAGTATCTGAAACACAATTTAGACTTTGGGACATGAAAACTCTCTTTTGGAAATCAGCTCCATTTTCTTTCTTCAAACACTTTCAACATACCGTTGTATGTTTTTTTTTTTTGTAATTTAAGCAAACAGACTCTTTAAAGTGAGTGTGCAAAAGTGTACTCACAGTTTGTCATGAAGCAACTCTCCAAGGTACAACTCTGCATAAATAAAAAGGAGGAACACGTCAGTATCTTTCACAACGGTACACATACGATCCACACACACAATCACTTGCAGAGCCTGTACCTTTGCATGCACCCTTGAATTCATGCGTTATATCAACCCAGTTGGCATTGTTCTTCATCTTTTCTGGGATGCCCAGACCCCAGCCGGCATCATCATCCTCAACTGCTGACTTCATCACCATGGTGACTACTTACAAAAAGAAACAAAGTGTTCAAAATATCACAAGATGTCAATCTATTACAAGATTTAACAGAACATGTTAACATGACATTGTTTTAGGTTCATTCACACGATTTAAGTACAAATGTCTCTTATCAGACATGTTGCCTTACCATAGCAGTAACAGGTTTAACTAATAACATTAATGATGGCTCTCATCAATTTTGGATATGACAGTAAGCCATGCCACTGAGCCAGCATGAACAATAACTCCACAACAGGCAGAGCTAAATTGATGAGAGCCATGACCTGTTTTTTTAAAAGTCAAACTGTCCACAGTATGAAAACCCAGCATTATTGATAGGCTCAAATCACGGGTCACAGTGAAGTGAAGAGTCAATGAAGAGCCTCTGCTCTCATAGCATTGTTGCTTTACATATGTATTAACCATGATCTGAAAAATACACATTTACATTCACACAATAATTCACTACATTCATTCACCTTCTCCACTGGACATTCCAAAGGTTAGTTGGTACACACTCGGCTGGCTGATGAAGCTTTAAACATGCAGTGCAATCGGTACAGTAAGGTCACACGTTTAGACTATATCTCTATATTTACACTGAGCATGTGTGGATGTCAAAATAATCCAGTGTGGTCCAGTCTAAATCATAACATATTAAATTCAACAGGCAATCCTTTGTCATATTTGATATAAATAAATGTGAGAACAAACTTAAATGGCTATGTATGTCCTACATGTTGATGTTCATACTTCTGCTCAAGGAAAGCTGGACAGACAGTAGATTATGATCATGGGCAACAGGAAAGGATTAACATCATGCTCTGAGAACTGACTTGAGGATCTTAAATTGGAGCCTAAAAAGGTGTAAATTGCACGCCTGAGTGCATTGAATGGTATCAGCCATTTAAACCAAGAGCATGTCAGTAAGTACTGTGACGGCTAAAAGGGAGTTTTAAAAAACACCCATTACTGTAGGACTGATTTATAGAGGTATATTTACGTAATAATGTTTATATCACCTCTATCAAATAGAATACTAACTGAGCTGAGGTTATACGAGTGTGTAGCATACTATGAATACACTGACATCGATTTGACCTCACCTCACTACATGCAAGTAAAAATAATTACAGGTCAAAGAAATGATTGGTGCATTTCCTTCAGTCTGGCATTGGGAGGCATCTCATAAAGAGCAAAATAACTTATTAACTTATTCATTAATATTAATATAATTAATAAATAGCAAGCTACATGTCAACAAACAAACACATATATACGAGAGTACAAGTCTGTGAGCTTATTTGTCACTATCATCAATACCCTTGTAATGAGTACAAAAACGACGTACGTTACAAAAATGCTTTTTAGGTTACTCATGCAAGGTATCAAAAGACATAACATGCATAAGACATGTTAGCTAGCTATCACCAACGTCAAAGTATCTTGTAATGCCGTGTGCTAACAAGCTAATGTGTCCCACAGTGGCTGTTTCCTATGAACAAAGCTTGCATTTAGTCAGTTTAACACATTATTCAACGTGCATACAACATCAGGTATACAAAACAAGAATACCGTTATTAGAAAGCTACATGTTCGTTGTAAATTTGCACGTACCTTAGTATTTTGTATTGACCATGTAGCTAATAAAGATCTCTCTAAAGACTGTAAAGACCGGCGCATACAGTTAACGTCATAGGCCGCTGTCAACTTGGGAAATGTAGTCCTAATGTGTCATACTGTTGACCAAGGCTACAATGAACTGTTTATAGCGTGCAACATGGCCAGTGTAGGTATACAACTATAGTAATGTTGGTGAAGGTTATGATGCATGTGTCTCATTGCGGAGTTTTGGCTTAAACAACGCAGATAAACATACTCTCGCGTTGTTCACCGACAACCCCTCTGACAGTTGGGACCAGTGCCGTTGCTGGTTGGGGCTGGTCTCATCACAACATCATCAGGGCGTTTCAGGCAACACTTAGACACACAGCAGCGGGCCCCCTTATCTTGGAATTGGTTCACCCTGAATGGGACAGCAGTTCCTTTCCATACAGGTTCGTAATATCCTCGTTCTTGTTAGTATTATGCAAGCCTATTGCTTTAGCTAATATCGTCTGTGTGCGCTTTATTGTTAGCATATTCATCCGTTAGCTAGCCTGCTGGCGCAGACAGGCGGCCGTTCGTGAGTGACTAGTCCAGCAGGTGCAGCAGACACCAGCCTCAGCTAGGCTATCTAACAGCATCTTGAAGAACAGCCTTGCCTAGCTGTTTATCTTGCTAACAATAGCCTAATGACAGTGAATAACCCACACCAGATACTGTTAGAGCATCGTTGCCCACATGTCCCTGTGGGCTGGTGTTATGACGCTAGATTATCATCATTATCATTGTCTAAATGGATTTTGGATTTTGACTTGTGAAAGGAGGCAACCCTGTGGTGTTATTGTGGCCGGGTCCACCATCTGGCCTATGTAAACTAGCCTCCACAACATGTCAGTTTTACAATTGGTTTAGACAACATGATAACATGTTATAACACCATCCCGAAGGGACAGACAGATTATCCATATGGTCTGATTTAGCTGCTCCCCCTCAGCCCCTAAAATCCTCAAGGGTGTTCATCCGGTTGTTCCTGTAGTAAGAAAGGCTGCTGGGCTTTTAAAGTCTGACTCTGCAAGCTTTGGAATGACCTAAATGAGTTAATCTTTTTTTTTTGTATTGGTAAAACATTTTTTAACTGTATCTATCACCAGTGATGTCGAATGATATCTTTAAAATTGTACAGCAGCATTGTTTATGATGCTTCTGTATTCACTGTCTGACCTAATCTAATCTAGGACTCTTTGGAGACCTGTGAAAATGCAATTCGCTGAACTGTTGCTGTAGTCATTTTCTGGACTTTCTTGCTGAATCATGCTGTTGTTTTTTTTGTTTTGTTTTTTAAATATGTTTTGTCATTTGATGTAATGCAGCTGAATGCTAGTATGGCTTTTTTCAAACCTTGTGTTCAAATTACCTTGTCGACTACAGGTCTTTTGTCTCCAGACATTTGAGATCTGCAGCATGTAGGGCAGCCTTTTGTTTTGTGTAAATCAGTCAGGACGTTCAGTGTGTCTGATAGTAAAAGTCTGTCCTGGTATTGTTAATATGAGCCATCATTCTGCAGCTGTAGGTTGTCCCAGTACACCCTGGACAGGTCACTAGTTTATTACAGGGCTAACACATGAGGACATATCAATACATTCATAGCTATAGGGAGTTGAGGTTGATCATTGTCCGACTTTTGCATACTTGCAGGGGCCGACTACAGTCTGAGGTTACAACACAGGGAATCGCTTTAGGCACACAGGGTTTATTATGCTAATTTTTATAATTGTACAGCATGTTTATGCTTGTCCTTTTCCACTTTTCTTTCTCTTGCAGATGACATGAAATGTTGAAGTAGTGAAAATGAACAAACCCAAAATGGCCACAGAGAAAGGGTGAGTTGCTTTGCTATTTGAAGACAAACTAATTAGTTTGCACACACAAACACACATTCAGGCTGTGATATGTAGTATGGTTGTGTTTCTGTGTGAAGCTGCTCTGTCACAACCATCTGTTCACGCATTCTCTCTTTCTCTCTACTTCTCTCTCACTGAGTGCTTACCTTTACTCTCCCTGATATGATCCTGCTATTGTACTATTTTCTGCACCCGTGTTTGTCCCTGCTGTCTGTCTCTAAAAGAAAGTTTGCTTGTGCAACATAGCAGATAATTAGTTGGCCTTGCTTGAACCTTCCATGTGTGTTTGTCATCATGACTTAAAATAACATTCATTCAACTCATCATTAATGCAGCGGAAGTTACCTTGTAATATACCTTTCAGTGTATTTGTCCTGATCAAGTTTAATTTTCTAACTTTATCTGTATTCATTTTTGTGACTTGCAGTGGAGTGTGTTATTTAGACTGTACTTCAACCTTTGGTATGTTTTCCTTTGATCACTTTTTTTCATCATTCTTTCCATTTTTTTCTGTTTACACACACACACACACACACACACACACACACACACACACACACACACACACACACACACACAGTCTCTCTCAGTCTTTATAAGGACATATGAAAAACTCCGCTCCACAGGGTACAATCACAGAGTTTTGATTCTCTCTCCCATGTTTGCCGTTGCTGTACCAACAACTGACCTCTAACCTTGTGTTTCCAGCTGAGCGCCACTGAGCTAAGATTATAAATGGGTGATGGGTCACTATCCCAGAAATAGTGACGCTCTAGGAGACCGCCTCTACAGTCAACTGTATTGACATGAATGAAAAATAAATCTTAAAGTTGTTATTTAAACATTGCTTGCCAATTTGTGTGTGTGTTTTTAAGCATTTCATTATATAACAGAAAAGGCTATTTTTGTTGGTTATTATTTTGGCTAAGACATATTTGACTCACTGTGGGCATATAAGGGCATTTGCCCATATGAGGGGCTTCATGTTTTTTCTCCAGTGTAACCCGGTGCTAGATAAATTGAAACTGATCCATCATTCTAATCCTTATAATCCTCGACGTGGAGCAGGAAATCGTGACAGATTTTTATTTTAGTACATATTGTGTTAAAGCATCCACTTTGTTTTTAAATTCAGCCACATGACACATTATGTTGTGATGCTTATATTCTCTGCCCTTTCCAGATGGACTTGAATATGCAATTTAAATGTATATATATTTATAAAATGTTTATCCTTTCTCCAAATGCCTATACAGGAATGGTTTTATCAATTAAGTTTACCTGTTACATGTATTCTTCCTAATGGTAAAAGTGTGTGTGTGTGTGTGTGTGTGTGTGTGTGTGTGTGCGTGTGCGTGTGCGTGTGCATGTTTCCAGCGTTCCCAGTAACTCCAGGGTACTGATGCTCCTGAGTCAACTGGAGAGGATGAATGGAGAGACCATGGTGAGGGATGTCGAAACAGCAAGACAGGTCACTGCAAAGATATTTCATCTCATACAGACACAGGGTGAGAGCACACACACACACACACACACACACAATAATTTACAAAACAATGAGTTGAAGTGTAAAGGAATGAGCCATTGTGTTTATTATTACATGTACAATATTCAATAGAAAAAAGGTTAGACATACAGTATCATCTCCCCTCCACACTAACTAGGGCTCAGCGATATGGAGAAAATCACACTATTTTTGATTAAGTACCTCGATATTGTAGGGTTGACCATTGGTGCTTTATTACAAAATGATATTTTTGATAAATAATCATCAGTAATGTGTGTATATAGGCACATAATAGAACAGCTAGAACAGTCTGGTAAATTTAGAAAATGACATAATTTACTGTAATCCAGCCTTTAAAACAAGCAAAGACACACTACTGCAATATTACGATATCAAAAAGCTAAAACGATATCTATTCTCATATCACGATATAGATATAATGTTGTTATATTGTCAAGCCCTACTCCCCCTGGTGCTTACATTACCCACAATGAAACTTGACCGACGGCAGTTCAGTCAGAGGGTTGGGTGTTTTATGCTAGTAGTAGCTAACGCTGACTGACTCACTTAAGGCAATTCATCAGATTTTGAACGGCTCCCTGTGGAGCCACAAATGGCTTTATATATATATATATATAGATATAAAATCTATATATATATTAAATCACATATAGTAGTACTCCCCAACACCTACAAACTGACTTTGATGTGGAAATAGGTTCCCTTTAAAATGTCTTAGCTTCAACCAGACAGGTCGAGTTGATTCATTCATTAAAAATGTGTTCGGTGCAAAATAATGTGTTCAGTGCAGATGCTGTGCAACTGGAGATGGGTTAGTGCACTTGTAGTCAAAGTGTGGATGGATTGATACAGTGTCTTCCGAACTGGCTCTCTGATTACTTCTTTGAAAGGAGAGCAGAGAAGAAGATCTGACGGCAGAAGAAGAAGGCATTGTGCCGTGTCGCTGTGTAGAACAGACTGAAACATGAGTTCAACACGGAGCCTCTTCCACTCCAAGAAGATGAGATGAATAGAAATCTCTGGTGCAAGCATCATTGCTCCAGTGCTTTAACAATTAGTTGATTAATGTAAAACTGACAAAAAGATAGTTTTGATACTTGCTATACGTGATTTATCAAGCAAAAATGACAAACATTCAGATGTGAGGATGGCTTTACATCATTGTACATGTAATATATTTTGGACTGTTCGTCTTGGGTTGTGCTTTTTTTTTACTACTTTAGGACATTATAACAATTATATAATATATTATATTATATAGCAAACGAATAATCAGTTAATTGAAAAAAATCATAATTTTTGACAGATTAATATATTATAAAAATAGTTGGTACTTGCAGATAATACTTAAGAAAATATATAGAAAGGTTTACCACAACACTAGAGATTTGAACTGTTTACTGTTTCCCAATGCGAATGCTAATTTACAAACAAAACACTAGAAGGTCAGGAGTTCAATACCAGGCTGCCACCATGAGCAAGGTACTTAACTCTGAGTTGCTCCAGGGGACTGTCCCTGTACTTAGTTCGATGTAAGTCGCTCTGGATAAGAGCGTCTGCTAAATGACCTGTAATGTAATGTAATAGCTCTTAAATGAACTTTGCCCCAGAGCTAGTAGTTTTCAGTTAGTGGCATTTTCATTCTTAAGTTTTTGAACGAGGACAACTTGTAATCACTTGAGTAAAATGTAGCCTATGTGTAAAGGTGAATACTTCTGCTGAATGTTCCTCTCTCATCTACGGTTAGGCTGTCTGTCCCACCCTGCCTGCAGCCTCAACTTGAAATGTGTATAAGCGTGACGTAGGTTAGGGGGAAGGGGGGTCTGTGACCCTGTTCACAGTAACTATACACCCCGAGACCGGCTTTGCTGTACTCTTGTCTCATGTTCAGAATTTTTAGACCTTTTGGAGGCAAGAGGTCAAGAGATACCAAGAGAAATAAAAAGGGAGAAGGTAAAGCCAAGCGTTGTGTGGGGTAGCCATAAACTCATACATCTGATGAAAAGATCACTTACAAAAAATACATATATTTACATTTCTCAACAGACAATGTTCTGGTTTGGTTTATTAGAGAATGATTTTAGTCTTAGCGGCAGCAGTTCTCTGTTGTCTCTCTCATTTGCTGTCAGAAATTCAGTGGCTGTTTTTATGTGCAAGAATGGCAGCTCTCCCGTGAGGAGGGGTATCCTATACTGTTGTCAGTTTCCTATAGGAGCAGTTGGTGGTTTAGTTTCTGGTAGCGTGCAAGGGGAGGTTCTGATAACTAAGTTCATAGTGTCCTCTCCCTGAGCTCAGCGTGTTGGCACCATAGGTCACATTTGGAGGATTGACAGTGGAGCAGTTTACTTCTAGCCTTAGAGGGAGAGAGAAATACGAAATATGTCTTTACTTTTCATATAGACTATCAAACTAAGGCGTTTAGATTCACAGTAGACACAATCTTTGGGACTCCAGAGGCAGTGCACTTGGGATTTTGGAAAATAGGACATATTTTCACCCAAAGCTTTAGCGAAGACCTTTTGTTATGAAATGGAGTACCACTACACCAGGAGATATTGTCAGTCTGAGGTCTCCCCAGACCCACCAGGTAAGATCCAGATCCAGATCACATTCAACATTATCTATGATGGCATTTGTGTTCAAATATTTCACTTTACTCTGTTTATGTGCAGTACTCTACAATCACCGGTAAAGACATATATGACGGGTATTTAGTTAAATAAAGGGCAACATTTACAGGTTATGTGCGTGCATGTGTGCGTGCGTTGCTCAGATATGCACATAGTTGTGCAAGTGTGGAAAGTGAGTTTATCATCAGTCATGAAAGCTGCATGCTCGACATCATTGCCATATTCACCTGTTGCGTGTGATGCCAGAGACTTGAACCCCTCACGAGTCTTAAATCTTCACCAGGGTTTAGTTGGACCAAATCAAAGTTGGTGATTGCTGGGAAAAGTTTTGATGAATATTATTTTGTCTCTGATGAGTTTGAATAAATGTAACGTGAGGATCAGCAAGGTAAAACTGCTGTTGCTTTCAATGTAGTCTGGTGGCTTTGAGGAGAGATTCTGTCAGTACTGTTTGTGTTTGGAGAGTTTGCAGTACAGGATCACTCACTGAGGACTCTCCAAAGAGGTCTTGAATCTGACAGCTCCTGAATTACATGGCAGGTGCAGGGCACGATTGAAGAGGTGGAGAAAGAGAGAAAGAAAAAAGAGTAGAAGTTGCAGAAACACCATTTATTTCCACATGCTGTTGAGTGGGGTAGTTTCTAAGAGGATAAAGATAAAGCTCATGTGTGCAGAAGCTAATATTTGACACAATGTCAAAGACAAAGTATCTATTTATTGTGTAATGCAGCAGTAACCCAGGACAGTGGTCTTCACATGTTCCAAGATAATCCCCTGTGACATTGTGACTTTGTGTCTTTAATGGCCGACCCAACATTTACGGCACGACTTCCCGTGCTTGGAATAACAGCTCTCACGTTGCTTGTGTGAGAAGCCCCTCAGTTGTTTTGCACAAATGCAGTACTGTTTATCTTCACATTTCTGATCCTTTTTATTTTGTTGTGTGTTGCAGAGAAGAGCGGAAAAGAGGTGATGTCCAAAGGCTCCAGTGGCATGGAGGTCATCCTGGCTTCACTGGAGGTCAGCTCACTCATCAACACAACTGTGCATTGACACCACCAAGTTTACTCTGTAGTTTTTACTTCTGTGGTTTCCTATAAATGTGACCATCGAAGACTTAGCATTCTTTGTGCTAAGCTAAGCTAACATTTCCCAGAAAAGGCAAAGTACTTCTTTAAGAAGACGTATTTCCCTCCCTTTGAGACATCCTTCTTAACCCTAATAGACAACAACGATGTAAGCTTTGCCAGAATAAGCTCACTGTTTAAAACATTGCATGCAGAGACATAAGAAATGCATCCACGTCTTTGTATAACCAGCTGTGGGAAACCCTGCTGCAGATGTCACATCGATGCATTGTTTAATTTGAGATAAGACTGCACACTTAGGAGAGAGAACATCAAGTAAACTAATGTATGAAGACCCACGGTAATTGCACACATTTCTATCGTTCACTATATACATCTGTATGTTGTTTGACAAGTGTACTGTGTGTGGCTCCAACAGAACACCAGGGATGTCCAGACCACTCTTAACATTTTGTACATTCTTAGTGAGCTGCTGACTGTGGGTGAGTAGAGTTTTCTCTTTTTTTCCCCACATAATTAATGAGCATTTTATGCCCTGAATCTTTAGAGCTGATGACAACATTTACTTCCTTGTTAGATCATAACTTAGAGGGCAATTTAACTGTCCCTTCCAATTTAATTTTCATGACTGAGAAGTAGCAAACATGTTTCAAAAAGCATAAACAATTCATTGTGCTCCTCTAATAAATGGTAAAGTGGTAGTAAATGTAGCTGTGATCAATAATGTTTTAAGGTTTGTGCTCTCCAGGATTTCATATTTCCATCATGAATGATGTTTTATCACAACTAATGCTGTTTGTTGTCTGTCTTTAGGTAGAGGCCGCAGGGTGGGAGTATTTGTGTCTAAAGGAGGAACAGGAATACTATTCCAGATTCTGATCACTGCCAGTAAAGAGCTGCCTCCCAGTGAAGAACTCATGCTGCAGCTTCACTCACTGCTTGCCAAGGTTGGCCCAAAAGGTAGACCTACTCTGCCAGTTTAACAAGAGCAAACACGCAGCACACCCATATAAATATCAGGGTGGCAACTAAAGTTTGTTTTCATTGATATTTGGCTGAGTTTGCTTTTGTCTCTGTTCTCCTGATTTGACTTTGTTTTTGTCCACATTTTCATGTCCCTTATGTCAGCAAAGGTCTAATAAATATGTTGAGAGCATTTCCTTCCTCATTAAACATTTTAAAAATATTTTAAATGCATTGATTACATCTGTGCTGGCAGTTGTTCTTCTTCACTGCCTTCGCGGGCAAATTGCTACATTTCCTGGCATAGAATAGCGTGAAAATATATTGTGTGTGTGTGTGTGTGTGTGTGTGTGTGTGTGTGCGTGTGTGTGTGTGTGTGTGTGTGTGTGTGTATAAAAACTCTACAGGGCGCTCTTAAGACTGCTTTGTCATTTAGTGTTTTACAGGAAACAAGAGAGACAAAAACACTGAAAATCTAGTGATGTATTCTCTGCATGATCGTGTGTGTTCAGACAGAAAGTTTGGAGTGAAGGCGCGTTTGAGCGGAGCGCTGAACGTCACGGTCAATTTAACGAAACAGAACCTACAGAATACCAAGCTGCTGCTGCCCTGCCTGCAGGTTCTCAGGGTTTACTCCACCAACTGTAAGTCGTTTTAAACTTTACACTTGTCGTTACCATTCTCTCTTGAGGTTCAAGCTGATTCCTACTTTTGCCTGGTATTTAATTTATGTTTTTGTTTTGGTAAAGCGGTGAATGCTATTTCTTTGGGCAAGAACGGAGTGGTGGAGCTCATGTTCAAGATTGTGGCGCCGTACAGCAAGAAGAACACCAGCCTGCTTAAGTAAGCCGTCAGTTGTGTTAATGAGCATGCATTAATGCTGGGCTATAACAAACTAGTGCCATCCACAGGCTGCATCTCCTTTTCCTCCTTCATACAGAGATTTAAAAACTTTTAATCTGACATTATAATGTGTTCAGCAGACCATGTAACCCATTTGCCTTGTTTCTAAATCAACAGGGTAGCTCTGGACGCACTGGGAGCACTGCTCAAATCCAGTGAGTAATTTGCTTTGTAGCATTGCCTTTTGACTCTTCAGTAGTGTAGTGATCCTCAATTAGTACTGTAATCCAAGCGGTATTCTGCCTCTCTTACCTCCATCATCATTAACCCTTTGCCTGTGCTTTACTGAATCTCTGTTCCCTCCATTTGAAGTTATCTAACCCCCAACGTACCCTCTTTTTACTTCTCCCTCGCTTCTCTCCATCTCATCCCACATTCGTAAAGTGCAAATTATCACTGCTTTCTTGTCTCGCTCTTGCAGAGACGAATGCGCGCCGTGCAGTGGATGGTGGACACGTGTCTGTCTTGCTGGCTCTCTACCAGGACTGGCATCGCAATGACACACGCCATCGCCACATGCTGATTCGCAAAGGTCTGCTGGTCTGCCTCAGGAACATCACCAACATCAAGCTCGGCAGGAAAGCATTCATAGACGCTGACGGCATGAGGATCCTCTACAACTCCTCCACTGTGAGTGAGAATGTGACATACGCATGGCAAACAATTACAGCATGCAACACATATGCACTGCACACATGCTTACACTCCTTCTCGCCTACTCTCTACTTTCTGTGTGGTTTTATTTCAAGGACTGTCTCCCGGTAAGGACTCTGGATCCACTTGTCAACACTTCAAGTCTCATCATGAGGAAGTGTTTTCCTAAGAACCGTCTGCCTCTGCCCACCATCAAATCGGCTTTCCACTACCAGCTGCCACACGTACCTGCTGTAGGGCCTGTAGCTCAGCTGTACAGCCAGCCACCTGGGGGTGAGAACACACACACACAGACACAGACACAGACACACACACACTACACTAGAGAGTGCCACAGCACAGTGTATGCACACACCTTCTATGATGATTTTGCAGTACAGACAGACACATAGACCTTTTTATCGCAGTCATCTCTCCTAGATTCAGTCCTGCATAATAAATGACACAAACAGAAATGATGCTAACACCCGTGGACCGCACAAATGGTTAATGGCAACACTGCTGCACACAATGTGCCTTACAGGAAGAAAGATTCTTCAGCTCTGCGACAGGCCCTTAAAGAAGGGTAAGACGTACGTAAGAAACAACTCCATCCTCAGAAATCATAGACTCACTCACTGCTGCTTTCTCATTCACCTCGCATCATAACTTCACTAAACTAACACATGATGTGTTAGTTATAAACATGTAATAAAGATTATTAGTGCTTGCTTGCTCACTAGTAGACTTATTTACTTGCACTGTACTCAACTAATTCGCTTCCTTGTTGCGTCCACAGGCTGTCTGATGAAATATTTGAGCCTCATGCCTCTTCCCTTAATCTGATCTAAAATAAAACATGGCCGATCACAAAAAAAACTGCAAAATCCATAAAAGTAATGATATACACCACCATTTTTGACAGCTCTAATTGGCTAAAGAAACCCAGTAATTGCCTCAGCCTTAGCTCAAAGTTGTGTTTACTCCTCTATATTGCCAAAAACATGTCAGTGATGTCAGTAACCCAACCATGGAGAACAGTGTAACATAACAAGCTACTGCTATTACATACACTTGTCAATGAGATCATCAGCTCAATGCATCTGTCCTCTAAATCTCTCACTCATCTCTGAACCATGGCTGCACACATCTTTTCGTTAACATTTTCTCATAAACTCAGTGACCAAAACCAGTTTGAGTTTTCCTGTCTGGTTATCTGCCAGCCGTACACACACTTTCAAAAATAATGAACTCCCAGCTTGGGCAAAAGAAAGGAAAATATTTGTTTTAAGGACAGTCAACTAACCTGTGTACGTGTTTGTGTGCGTGTGCGTGTGTGTGTGCGTGTGCGCGTGCGTGCGTGTACCCAGTGGATGATGTGGTGGATGAAAGTGACGATAACGAGGAGACAGACTTGGACACAGAGAACGATACGGAGAATGAAGAGGACGAGAAGGATCAGCATACTGCGGTACAATTCAGCACTCGCATGCACACACAATATTTCACACGGCAGCATTACGTGTTACACTTAGTGTTCAAAATGTTAAACATATTTTCTACACAGTGGTGTAGAGACAGTGCAGAGTTTAGACCTAAGTCTTTTAAATCTTTAACACTTTTGCATCAGGATTGAACTTCACAAAGGGTTGTCATGTATAATATAATCAGACCTAATTGGCCGACGGATGATAATTCATAGGCCTTTTATTTAAAAACCATGAATAATAACATTATCATACTGTGATATTTGGGACTTTTAAATGATATGATACTGAATTGTGAGTTTTCACTGACATAGCTCAACATTTCCAGCAGAGGGCAGTCATAACTCACCAGACAGTGCCCAACACTCTCATATAACATGCCGACCATATCTGATATGTATTTACAACTACTGATTCAGTCAACAAAATAAGTGTTAAGTTGTTGTGTTACTTTTCTTATTAGCTGTAGTCCCCCCCCCCCCCCCACCACCACATGTTTTCTCCATCTCATATTCCTCAAATAGCAACAGACTTGAACAATAACCCAAACACATTCAGATAGCACACTATCTGAATGTGTTTTACATTGAGATGTGTGTTTGCTCCATTTTAATCAGAATGATGACATAGAGACGGACCTAAACAAGCTACATCCCAAAAAGAACCCTGGCCGTCCGTTTGAGGAGTTGAGGGTCTATGAGAGGTTCTTCTTGGAGCTTTCTGAAGACTTCCAGGTCAGTCATGTGTACCCTTGATGACAAGATTTCATGGTGAAAAAAATGACCTAAACCAACATGAATTATAGCTGAATTGGTATATTAATAAGTAAGTATGTGACAGTGTACTCTTAAATGTTGATCTTATTCGCTCAATGCCAGCACTCTTGTGCACTCTTCAACATGGTCACATATCTGTTCAAGACTTCTATGTATCTTGGCTCTTATTTGGTTTTTCTTTCATTTTGTGTTTTCTTTTCCTTTTTAATTTCTATGATCATTTTTGGCTGATGTTGTAAAGCGCTTTACAATGTCATAATGTAACGTAATAAAAAGCACTTTGAGTGGTCGCTAAGATTAGAAAAGTGCCCTATAAATGCAGTTATTATTTTCTTTATTTAACAACTTTTAATAATACTTTTAATTATCATTTCCACCACTTTTTCTCTGTTTGGTTAATAACTTACAATGTGTGTTGCTCCTGGATATTTTTCTTTATTGATTTGAATGACTTTTGTCTGCGATGTTAAAACCTATTTTGCACACCTGCCAATCATTGTTAATTACTACAACAACCTAAAGTTTAAGCCTTTGGCCCTTTGCATATTTTATGAGTCTGGCGAAGCGCTGAGCATTTCTCTTGTTGCTTCTGTCAGTGTTAATAAAAGGTCTTCGGTTACATCTTTACGGTTTTAGTGTGAGGTCTCTACCACAAACATTTGTTGTCAGTTTTGTTTCTGATCGATATTTCTTATTCCGACAGGGTTATAACTTCGAATCCTCAAAGAGTGCCTCTACCACATCCTCATCATCATCAGCCTCAACTCGATCCACTCGGCCAATCATCGTGCCCACAGCTCAAGCCCTGTCCCCAAAGCACGGCCCCATATCGAGCTCTCAGTGGGGCTGCAACACCCTGCCGTCTCCTTCAGCTCCCGCTCCTGCTCCCCCTGCTCCTCTAACACCTCTAGAACTGGACACCATCCATCTCACCAAGGACCAAGACAAAAAAGAGGAGGCTCACATTCCTTCTCCCGACACACGTACAACATTGCCCTCCCTCGCCAGGCCTTTGTCTCAAGGGCAGATGATAGAACAGGGCCTAGCACATGTGTTGGAGTGTGTCTCTCTAGAAGAGGAGGGGGCTCTGAACACAGGAGAAGAAGGAGGAAGGGGAATCAAACAAGAAGGATCCCCAGTCAATGCCACAAGACACATACAGTCTCCTCTGCTTTTGGGTGGTATCTCTACACGTCGTGTGGGAGGAGGAGGCAGTAACTGGGGTTCAGATTGCGGCTCAGAGGGAGCCGAGGATGAGGGAGGGGAAGGAGCCGTTCTGGAGGTGCCAGACACGGCGCTGCTCCTCCCGCTGCACGACCCCGACCTTTACGTGGAGAAGGTGAAGGGAACACACTCCGTACCCCAGTACGCTGAAGTGGCTTACCCAGACTACTTTGGCCATGTAGCCCCAACATTTAGAGAACCCCTTCAGGAGAGAGTTTATGGTGTACAGAGGTGATACATTTTTCTGAAAAGTGTGATTTCATTTAACATATAAACTGAAAAAGGAATAAAGATTATAAAAACTAAGCTGTGTATATATAGAAACCATACAATTAAGAGAATAAAACAGAAAACATTTGATTTATTACAGTGTACTATTGTGTTTTCCATGCCAGAAAGAGTTACCAGATTAAGCAAATATTTTGCATTTAGAATATTTTTAAACGTTTTTAAATCTTTGGCTTATAGTACAGATGTAAGCATGAACTTGTGGGGCTCCACACAGACCTTTTAGAGCCTCAGTAATAGTGATGTTTTAGTCATACGTTTTCCAAGGACAAGTTGTGAGTCAAAGATCCATCCTCAATATGCAAAACGTTAAAGGCAATCATGTGGCTACCTTCTGGGGTTCTGCAGGGCAGTCCAAATGGGATTTTCAGTCTAAATGTGAGCTACAGATCACTGTTTTTACTTTGCTGTGTCTGTAAGGTCGTGGTAGTGGCTAAAGGCATTTCTTACAGTTTATTGCATTCATCCTCATTAATAAAGAGTATTTTTTAATTGAAAGCATATTTGTCCATCCATTGTGTTAATCATGAGTTTGTTTATGGGTCTAATCCTGCAGGTCTAAAATATTCCAGGACATCGAGAGGTTGATTCATCCCAATGATATCGTGGATAAAGTAGTTTACGACCTGGACATTCCTAGGTGAGTTCCTCTTACCGAGTCTGATAACATAAAGCATTACATCATTTACAGACTACATAAAACTACAATTATGACCAAAGCTACAGTTTGTCCTTTTTCTGATGATGTTGAGATCTGTGACATTCACAAAGCAGATTAGCTCGATCTATGATCCACATTTTATGTTTCAGCTGTCCTGTGATTGAAGACGATGGGGAATCACTGAAGTTCAACTCTCAGTTCGAGTCTGGCAACCTCAGGAAGGCAGTTCAAGTTAGGAAGTAAGTATTTATTGTCACATCAGTTGCATGGTTATGGTTGATGGTGTTTGGGTTCACATTTACATTTTGTGTTGTGGTGTTTCTCCAGATATGAGTACGACCTCGTGCTGAATTCAGACATCAACAGTAATCACTACCACCAGTGGTTCTACTTTGAGGTGAGCGGCATGCGTGTTGGAGCCCCCTACCGCTTCAACATCATCAACTCTGAGAAGTCAAACAGCCAGTTCAACTACGGTGAGAGGCACAACATCATGTGACACACCGTTTCAGTTTGTCAATATCCGTCTGACCGACAGAAGATTAGTATATCTTCTAAAATATTACATTCAATTAGACTGTATTGAACTTAAAAGCCCTTTGAGCTACCGTTAGTCTATATGAAGTCGTTGTGTGTGTGTGTGTGTGTGTGTGTGTGTGTGTGTGTGTGTGTGTGTGTGTGTGTGTGTGTGTGTGTGTGTGTGTGTGTGTGTGTGTGTGTGTGTGTGTGTGTGTGTGTGTGTGTGTGTGTGTGTGCAGGCATGCAGGTGCTGATGTACTCTGTGCAGGAGGCGATCAGTGGCAAGCCTCGCTGGGTCAGAACAGGAACAGACATCTGTTACTACAAGTAGGTGCACTCAGACAGGGAGAGAGGGGAAAGGAACAAACTACCTTTTTAGTAATTGTTACAGGGGGTAAGAGCACAGTTTTCATGCAGCATACCAATTCCCCATAATGCAGCTAGTGTGCTGTGGTTCATTAATTACCTTTTATATTTATACATTTTATATACAGTAGCTATAAAGCACTCTTGACTTCTTAATAGCTTGCTGCACTGACACAGTTATTATGAGTTATTATAGTATGTAAAGCATCCTTTAGAAGGAAACCCTTTCTTTACAAATTGCACCACATATTTAGAAAGTAGTGCATGTATAATGTTACATACACTCTGTGGCCATTTCATGAAATACAATTTTACTGCCATAAATTATTTTAATGATGCCTATAATGTTCAGTTTTAGGGCTTTTGGGTTTAGTTATAGTTTTTAGACATTGTCATAGAGGTGTTAATAACATGTTTTGGTGCATAACAATAAACATAGTAAGAGAAAATAAAAATAAAAGCAAGTACTGCCACATAAATATAGAATAGAATAATGTACAATAAAGATACTTAAAATACTATAAAAAGTATGTAGAATATATCTTGTTTTAAATGAAAAAGTTGTGCAGGAATGTGCACAATATTGACGCAGTATGAAGATGTGCAATGTACAGAGATAATACTGCAACATTATAAACTAGGTAGAAGCTCATGATATGTTCTTCGTCCTCCACAGGAATCACTTTGCGAGGAGCTCCATTGCAGCCGGTGGTCAGAAAGGAAAGTCCTATTACACAATGACCTTCAGCACAAGCTTCAGCCACAAGGATGATGTCTGCTACTTCGCCTATCATTACCCTTATACCTACTCCACTCTAAAGGTACTATTAATACCACTGTCTGCTGTAATCTAGAGAGCTTTAGCATTTATACTTCTACTAACTCTTGTATCCTCCTCTTGATCATATTCTCTAGTATAAATGGTTTTGCGCTTTACAAAAATGTCAAATTTAATCATACACTTGTACATTAATTATTACTGCTAAACCTCTCAAATCCCCCAGCGTAACCCCAGATGCACCCGCCTCTTGATGGGCTCCACTGTTTTGTTTCCTTTGTTGTATCACTTGTATGTCCTTCAAATGTGAGCTCAGATAACTACTGTGCACTCATTATGTTAATAGTTATGTGTTTATAATTGCATTTTGTCTCCCTTTTTATATAGAGTGACTATTAAGAAATGCTTATAATAAAACAAATAAAAAAAACAAGAGAAGAAGCCCAATCTGAATCACTTAATCACAACAATAAAACAACAGTAACATGTTAAGATCTGGAGGGATGGGGGACTTAAATGGAAGTTGTCGTTAATCATTTTAGTGAAATGTAAAAACTGTCATTCTGTCATTGTGTCCTCAGATGCACCTGTCCAAACTGGAGGCTTTGAGGACCCCTCAGATCTACCTGAGACAGGACGTCTTGTGTGAAACTCTGGGGGGAAACAGCTGTCCCCTTCTCACCATCACTGCCATGCCGGAGTCCAACTCCAATGATTACATCTGTCAATTTAGTAAGTAAATCACTGTACGTAGGTCTGCGTGCATGCGTCTTTGTTATTCTGAAATATGGACACTTGAATACTCGATGGGCAGACTGTTACTACTGTATGATATATTTGTATTGTTTGTACCCAGAACTTCCATCCTGAGTATTGATAGTGAATGGATTATCCTGGTGAAATAAAGTGTTGGATGATAAAACAAAAGACATCAAAAATGCCCCAGAAATCATTGATTTATCCTGAACAAATGTTTAATGTGCAACAAAATCGTGATCACATCGGTACGCCAACTGACATGGGGGTCAAACATGTATATTTGTCAAATGTCCTGGTAACAGTTGGCAGCTTGAAACCATTATTAATAGGCCATAATATCTAAACAGTTAATGTCTGTTGTCTTGTCAGCTTCAACAAACCCTACTGACTCATCTAATCTAGTCATGCTTGGCTCCTGAATAGTTCTCCAAAATGTCCTCTAAGAAATTCACTAATAAGTGACAAATGTTCCTTTCTAATGGTTAATTAATTTAAAAACTAATCCTTGTAAGAACCTTTTACTATATTACTATATAACTACACTAGAACACCAGGGCATGCCAGTGCTTCCCATATAGGTTTTCCGTCCACTGTAGTTTATTGACGCTATTTCTCAGCTGTGAAAACCTTATATTGAAGAATCTGTTCATTTTTTTCTCATACCTCTGTTTGCGTTTGTGCTGTGCTGTCCCTCTTTCTCCCCCCTTCAGGGAATCGTCCATTGATCTTCCTGTCGGCCAGAGTGCATCCTGGAGAGACCAACGCCAGCTGGGTAATGAAGGGCACGCTGGAGTTCCTGATGGGCACCAGCCCACTGGCAGCCAGCCTGAGAGAGTCCTACATCTTCAAGATAGTCCCCATGCTCAACCCTGATGGAGTTGTGAACGGAAAGTGAGTAAAAAGAGCTTTCAAGTATACACACATACGTCTGCCGAACCGGGGCCTGCGCATTGGTCACAGCTTTATTTATATACGCACACACAAACTCTTGTCCTGAAGGATTCTCCAGCTGTTGCTCTTTTCTCCTCCACTTGTATCCTTCCCCTCTTCTGCCGTCTCCTCTCTGCTGTAGTCACCGTTGTTCTCTGAGTGGAGAGGATTTGAATCGCCAGTGGCAGAATCCCAATCCTGAGCTTCACCCCACCATCTACCACACTAAGAGCCTGCTGCAGTACCTTGCACACACACAAAGGGCACCACTGGTATGACTTCTAATTAACTGGACTTAATTCACTTTGGGGGCATTTTGTGCTTTGCTGCATCATCTTTCATTTGAGAAGTATAAAGAACTTCTCTTAACGTCTTATTAATGTGAGAGCCACTTCTCCTGTTCAGCTGCCCACTCTGTTTGGCTGCATGTCCACTAAGCTTCACATCAATAAATCACTACATTAAGACATTAATGCAGTTACCATAAACAACAGCCGTCATTGGCCTCTGCACTACATTGTGTGTCAGCAGGTTAGATATATTGGGATATTGCTTTATGGGAGATTTGTACAAAGGGATGATGACTTTATAACACGAGGCGAGGTCGCTGTCCTTCCTCTGAAAATAGACCTGAGAAAATGAGCAGCAATATCACAGTTCATTTGATGATGATACAGTAAATAAATTTACGCTATTGTAACTGTTGATTTGTAATTTTGTATTCAATATTTTTACTTAGCTAATTAACACCTTTGTAAAAACAATGGAAGATGAGATTAAGCCAATTTTGGTTCAATGCAATATGCATCTTAATCCTTTCCTCTATTTTCTGTGTGTGTGTGTGTGTGTGTGTTTGTTTGTTTATATGTGTATATGCGCGATCAATGCACAGGTGTTTTGCGACTACCACGGTCATTCCAGGAAGAAGAATGTTTTCATGTACGGCTGCAGTGTGAAGGAGACAGTCTGGCAGTCCAATATCAGTGCTACGTCCAGTGATTTACAGGAGGACCTTGGATACAGGGTAAACACACACACACACACACACACACACACACACACACACACACACACACACACACACACACACACACACACACACACACACACACACACACACAAATGTGCTTCGCCTGTAACATACACAAACACTGATTTAAGGAGTACCACTCCCTCAGTCTTCCTCTCTGTTTCAGATTACTGTTCTCACATCACTGAATAATAATTGCATTGAACTTGCAATAGATTATTTATTAAGTGTTACATTTAGCTATAGAATATGTTAAATTTCGTCTGCTGTATATCTAGTCATTAACATGTGTTTTCAACTCCAGCTCTTATCTGACAAACACGTTCACATTTAGTTTACTTCAGTTGTTTTAGTAATTCACCTTGAGTGTTGCTCTGCAGTGGTGTAGAACGTTTTCTTTTCATTCACCATCAGCTGGTCAGGTCAGGATCAGTATGTTGTTTGTCTCTTCATTTGGGAAGGCAAAAAAAAAAGTTTCTGACTCTGCAGAATGCTAATAAGGACGTCATTGGATGCCAGTGGACATGTCGCTTCAGGCTACTAGCCGTCAATACTGCTGCTTTGTCAAGCAACCGCTCTGTCCATAAGTCAGTCTTTGCTGGACACAGTTATTTGTGCCTACGTAACATTTTAATCATCCGCATCCCAACGCATACAAACCTACACAAAAACACTCAAACTGTTTCTATTTTTGCAGGCACTTCCTAAGATCCTGTCCCAGATCGCCCCGGCCTTCAGCATGGCAAGCTGTAGTTTTGTTGTGGAGCGCTCCAAAGAGTCAACCGCCCGCGTTGTTGTATGGAGAGAGATAGGAGTGCAACGCAGCTACACCATGGAGAGCACGCTCTGTGGTTGTGACCAGGGCAAATATAAGGCAAGCGTGCATTTCATTTTGTTTATAGGGTATGGACAACAGAAAGACAATAACCCTGCAGTTAAATACTCCCTTTGTGCAGCTATGTATACAGTTTATATATATTTATTAAGGATGTTTGTATTATTTGCGTATATGCTAATTAATCCTAATTAATCCACATTTGCTATTTTCCTTTCTGACAAAAGCTTGACAAGAAAGTAACATTATGCAGAGAATTAAATGTTTGGCTAATGTGTCCGGTTTTATTGCATTGTACATGTGTTTTGTTGTGTTCACCCCCCCTGTGAGTGAGAGGGAGGTTCCCCTATTAATCAAACCAAATGACCAGCAGGTGGAGCTGCAGTCCTTGTTTCCACTTTCTCTTTGCCTCGGCTCTGTCCTTTCTCCTCCTTTCTTTTGACCTCTTTACCTCCATTACTTCTCTCTCACTGTCTTTCCACCCCAGCTGATTTCCTTCCTACTGAATTCTGCCAATATCAACATCTTTCATATTCAGAGGCAGTCTAGGGATGCCATTTTGGCACTGATTAGCCCCCCCACTGGTTTGTGTGGAAGTGTTTGTCCAGATGTGCAGGAACTAATGTCTTCTGAATTGGTGAGGAATATCTCTGTGGCCAGGCCAAGTTTAGATGTTCCTAGCTCCGCTCTGGGGAAATGGGAACATGAAAGTTTTTTGGTTGAGTCGGGGTTAAGCTCTGTGTGTGTGTGTCCCCGAGTGAGTATTCATTTACTTGAATGATTGTACAGCACTGAGAAGACTTTGTTAGGGTTGCAGGTGTGAGTGTATATGAATTAGAATGTGTGCTTCCTGCAAATGTAATATATCATCATGTTTCAACATGAAAAGTTTCCACAGCAAGTGCTTTCCAGCATTGAGAATTGGGGCGTTTGAAGATGGACAACGGCTCCGTCCCCAGGCTCCAGAGCAGATATAAAAAACCACAGCAGCCATTTTAAAGTAGAGTTCTGTTGGAACTTTGAAATGATTATTTTTTAAATCTAGCTGTATGTTGGAAGTGTGGATGAACTAACTGCGCAGGTTTTTTCTGTGTTATAGTTCCTCCTGGTGAACATATAAGTATTTATCTAGTCAGTATATGTCTTTGATGTGCATGTTCATGTTCTCTTCAGGGTCTTCAGATCGGCACCAGAGAGCTGGAGGAGATGGGAGCTCAGTTCTGCGTCGCCCTGCTGAGGCTGAAGAGGCTGACGGGGCTCCGCAATCACCAACACCTGCTAGATTTAGAGAGCGATATCATTGGGACACAGTCCAAAGTGGTCAGGTTAGTCAAGTCACACGCACAGTTCATGCAGGTGCACACAGATGCTGTGAGGCTACGCAGAGATACAGAGCGTTCCTTTAAAGTAGGGCTGTCAAAATATCCGATTTTCCCTACACTCTAATTGTGGCCAAAATAATTCACCATAACGATATTATCGCTAGAAAATTAGCAAAGAGATAATGCTCAGTGAAATTAGTCTTTAACTTCATTAATTGTGCGATTTTCCTCCTTTTTTGGCTAATTAACTTCACTTAAATTACGAGTGAAGGATGGGGGAGAGAGAGTCCGTAACCATAACTGTACAAAAGCATACATTTAGTATACGCTAGATTATTGACATGATATCAATATTTCATTCTTTAAATATCACGATTATTGTCAATAGCGGTATATCACCACTACTTTCAAAGTTGGAAACACACACACACACACACACACACACACACACACACACACACACACACACACACTATACACAGTTGAGGCAAGCTAACACTACAGATATCATGAACCAGTTATTTCAAATTACAGAACTTTTTTTTATCTCAGCATTGTAACCTTCCCAAGATTGCTGAGAGGAGAAGTAACTTCTGTTACCAAAGAAAACTCTACCTGGAAAACAGTAAAGTGGTTACAGACTTTTTATCTGCACAAATCCCCCTCCTTACTGCCAGACACGTTCCCCCTCTTGGCACTGATACTCAGCGGTGTGACTGTCACTCCGGTCCTCCTCTGAAGCGCTACTCAAGAAACACATGAAGGCTTGCATTATGCAGGGTTGCTGTGAGCATCATTGAAATTCTATCAATGATCATGTGTGATGAATATAATGAAAACTCTGGAGTGAGAGGGGAATGGGTATGAATAATTGTCAGCAATGTCATTATTTCTCTAAGAGAGTGTTAAACAGCCACACGATCTTTTAAACCATTTACACCTACACAGTGAGGTTTTTCAAGGCCACAGTGAACAGGATGATACCGTGTGGATTAAATGCACATGAAACATGCAAACGAGCACACTGCCTTCTTGCACCGTCGCTCGTAGCTGGAATATATTAGCACAAAGTAGAAAAGAAATATATTAAAGTGATCAGTGTCAGATCATGTCCTCATCCACTTAAGTGCCGGTGCGTTCAGGGGACAGCAGCATTGAAGGTGTTCAACTGTAAGACGAACGCTAATGTCACTAGTCAAACACAATGTATAATATATTCACATTGTTTACACCTCTTGTCACAACGTTATTGCTTTGTAGAAGAATATCGGCAGTGATTCAGTAGAAAGTTCATCTTTATTATTGTCTTTGAGTTTAAAATTGGCCTCTTTCTCTCTTCTCTGTGTTTCCATGATGTGTTGAGATGACTCAAACAAAAAGTAATCTTATTATTATGTCCTCAAAAAAACCCAAAAAAGCCAATTCTTCTCGAGTTTCAACTTCTCCAGTGTTAGGATTTGCTGCTTTTTTTCCTGTTTTATATGATTGCAAATTAAATATCTTTAATCCGTTCATTGTCATATTGTGCTTGGGGAACTTGTCATGGACATTTTCCACTATACAATTAAGCTATTCATTGATTGATTAAATAGTAGATAGATGATTATATATACTTCAAATATATGTTTTATCCGCTTTTATTAAAACTTAATAAATAGAAAAGTGTTGATGTCATAACCCTTCCCTTTGCCAAACAGTGCGCTTCCTAAAATCAGTAAAAGTCAAGAAATACCAGGTTGATAAACCGATGTTAAGTATGATTTTTATTTTTATTTTTAAAGAGAACGTAAGAGTTAAAGATAAATTAGGAAAATTATGTTTTAGCTCTAAAATATTGATCAAAATCTGAACACGGACCCATTGAAAAATGTCGCACTAAAGTTTCTTGAGTCCATATTTTAAGAAATGGCGATGAGCTAGCGTTACCCTCGAACATCCTAACAAATGACCACAGATCTGAAATGTACGTCAAATCAACTCTATTAAAATTCCCTGTTTGGAAATGTGAGGTCCACACAGATTAAATTGTACTTCAGTTCAACACCACACAGATAAATTATTAAACTTGGCCAAACCCAAGCCGTGACCACCAAGGTTATCTTAATTTCTTTTTTTAATGTCAGCATTGTCTCCTCCACAGATTTGTTAAAGCAGTTGGTTTGAAAGAAAGGCTTTAAACTCAAAACCACTTAATGCTCACATCTCTCCATCTCTCTGTGTCTCCCAGTCTCTCTCTCCTACTAACCTACTCTACTCTAATATTGATATATTCATTCATCATTTATGTGTCTGATCATTAAGGGACTCCAAAAGTGTTTTTGTGTGTGTGTGTGTGTGTGTGTGTGTGTGTGTGTGTGTGTGTGTGTGTGTGTGTGTGTGTGTGTGTGTGTGTGTGTGTGTGTGTGTGCGCGCGTGTGTGTGTTTGTATATCCCTTGAGATTGTTTGCTCTCATCCTGGGTTTATGGTTTTATGCGTAGGGCTTGGTATGGTACCACTTACCATTTAATAGGTCAGCACAACAATGATATTGTGGCCTTTGGGAGGCGTCTGCAAATAACTGGGTGTCTCTGAGTGAGTAAATGGGTGCATACGGGTATAAGTGTGTTTCTGTGTGAATGTCAGGAAGACAGAAAGAGATGTACAATGTAAGTGTTTGGAGATGTGGAGGTTTATCCACATGTGAATGAAGGTCATTGTTTTTTTGTTAAACATACATCTGTACATTAAGATGCACTGTATGTAGAGATGGTTGCAGATGGTGGATACAGAAAATGTAAGATGTAAGAAAAGAGAAATTGGGTTTGGAATTTCTATAATGGCCTGTAATGGTTGACTCATCTGTTTTGGACACTATTCTGTCCATCATTACACACACACACTTATTTAATGTACATTTACTGACGCACAATTTCTCTGTCTCTCTCTCGTGCACTCACTCACTGGTGAGCTTGGTGGGAGATCATTGTCTGAGCCCCCCTGATCGACTGTCTCCTTGGGATCACATTTCAGGCCATTAACACCATTAAAAACCCACTAAAGCCACTAAAACCTCAAAGAACCAGCAACCATTTAACCATTAAGACCCACAGGAGGAAAAAAAACAGCCACACTAGTCAGAGGACACTTAGTGTCCAGCTTCTATTTTGTTAAGATTATAGATCTTAATATGTATAATATTGTAGTACATTCAGTGTATGTTGTAGGGAAGGTTATTTTTTTAAACAAAAATACTCGATTAGTCACCAGACAAATTTTGTATCAATTAAGTGTTTTTTAAAGGTTCGATGTGTAAGATATGCCAGAATTTAAACTTAAAATATTAAAACAGTTAACTAACATTATCAACAGAATGTGACGAGGTAACAGTGTTGACATTGTGTCAAAGACGTCTATGTATTTTGGTTGCAGAAAATCTACTAAAATTAGCATGCTAACTGACTAGCGCCGCTCCAGTCTGTAATACCACGTGTTCCTCTAGAGGTGATAGTGAGTCACTGTAGCGCCAGTCTGCCCTCAATACAGGGAGAGAAGTACAGCTGCCTGACTCACATGTAAATATTACAGCCGTGTTCTGTGTTTGAATGTAATCCAATGAAGAAACTATAAAACAAAGTGGCAGAAACGAGACAACCACCAGTCAGTCAGTCAGCAGTTAGCTCGAGTTCACCCACAGTACCAGGGACCTGCAAACTCCCTGTTGCTGGCCTAACACAGGTACACCAGCCCGCTGTGACTGTTAGCACTGGGGCTTGTTCTGGCTGAGCTCAAGTCAAGCTAAATCTTTGGATTTAGTCCAATAAACACACTAACATAACGTTACACGGACTACAGCCCCCGGCTAACATTAGTTCCCAGTAAATGTTTGATTGAATTTTTCTTGCTCAATGAACCCCTTACACAGGAGTAAATGCAAAACACAATATCAATTAGAATACAATAATAGAACTACTAAAACTAAAATATGAACATTAGAGATTGTAAAGACCCAGTTTAGAAGTGAAATTCTGCCCTCTTTGGAGCCGCTATCTCGGAATTACACATTGAACCTTTATCCATAATATTTATCCAAATATACTGGCAACTAATCCTACATTTTGTACGAGTGCCCCGTGCTATGTCTGATTTGTGCTTTCAAGAAATGGGCTTCTCAAAAGTACATTTGCAAGGACCATGAAACCCATTTCAGATTGGTGAAATCAAAGAGCTCTCAGTTGCCTCCAGTGCCTCCGAGTTCAGCTCAGAGGGAAGGACAATGACATGCATGTTATATGCTATACAGTACTATATAATGTAAGTGAAGATAAGGCTTTGTTTTTAAGAAGGGCTATATACATTTGTATCTTTTTATTATATATTTTCTCAATATAATACATGCAGAAATTACAATTTGTATTTTAAAATATCCATAGGTATCAATGGTACAATGTTCCTGCTTTTCTAAAGCCCTGACATGATGTACAGTAGGTGAGGAGCTTTGACTGTGACCGGCTTATTCACATCATTAACTTACAGAGAAAAATTAATGACACTTTTCTTTTTGTTATCCAGCAGCAGCACCACTACCTACGTGATGGAGGAGGACGAGCCGTCCTTTCTGGAGGCAATAGACTACAGCGCAGAGAGCAACGATGAGGACGCAGAGCCGGAAAACGAGCACGCCACCGAAGTCCAAGAGAATCCCGATCACATCGATCAACTGTCAGACTCTGAGAACAATCACAGGGAATAACGCTGAAGTGATTTTCTCCTCTAGAGCTGGCAATTTGAGCATATAACCAGCCAGTGCTTGTATTGTCAGCTGATCTAAAATTAAATATTTCATCGGTGAAATAGTCCAAACTCACACTTCTCATTTTGACTGGTGAATAAATAGCTTAGATTCACACCTGACCCTGTTGTATAGACACTTAATGATGGCACGTAGGCTACATTGAGGTGCTCCTTTCCCAGATGGATCAATTTTGTTGGCCCACTGGAGCCAACTTTGTTGCTCGATGAATGTTCTCACCTTTCACCGTCATACTATAACCTTCATGAACTGTAACCCCTGACCTCAGACACCATATAGCCTCTGAGATTCACTTATAGCTAGCCAGAGCAGCAAACAGCAAGCACCGCCGATCCTTAACTTGAACCCTTGTCCAGTCGCTCATTTCTCACAGCCGATCTCACACTGAAGCTACCTGACGAGGCTGTGTGTCGTGTACTAGAGCCAGTGGCTTCTGTAGGTACTGTTTTTAACCCCCTCTCACTCACCACCGTGTGTTTGGTTAAAACACTCCTGGTGATGGGGGGGAAACTGGATCTCTCTAAATGACCAGCTTAGAGATCCAACCAACCTGCCTTCTCATTTCCCTTTTCCTTCTTTTCTTTAGCCTCACCCTGCACTTTAACTTTTTACTCCTTTTGGTGACACTCCCTTGTGTCCTTCCTCACTTGCCTCCTTCTTCCCTTCCTTTTTTTCTGACAAGCCAAGTTAGTGGTGTCTAAATGGGATGCAGGGATGACCAAACGGCTCTATCTCAGCTTAGCTGCAGGTTAATCTCCGTCATCCCGAGTGTCTCACGTTGCCTCACCTCCTCTCTTTAAAACCCTCCCTCTTCGGCCGCAGTGCACTTGGTCCCATCGCCCATGTGCTGTTTGCCTTGCTTTATCCAAAACTGAAAATATTTATATCACTCAAATGTAGAATGTTCACGTCTTCATCAAGACAAACCTTGTACTATAAAGGAAATGCAGATATAAAACACCACAAACTAACTAAGACAGGTCTGGTTTGAGTTCCTCGGTCACGTACAGCGTTAAAAACATGAAGCTGGAATGTAAGATTTCCACATGCACTAATACTAATAATAATAGACAGTATTATAATGTTAGGCAAAGCAGTAGCGAACAAGACGCATGAGCTGCAGAGAGCAGAAAACACTTTTGCACTTTGGATAAACATTATAGATGCAAAACAAAGAGAAACAAAACTTTACAACATGTCACAGTTTGCTAACCTCAACTTCAGTCACCTCACTAGTTTGAAGTTCTCAGTCCCAGCCGAGCTGGTGGTAACATTGCTGTGATGTTTTAAAAAATTGTACTGGAATTTAGTTTCCTTTTTTTATCCTTTCCTCAATGTATGTACATGTTGTGGATTTGCTGAGGAGAGACTCATGCATAAAAACAGATGGTGCTTTGTATTGAGAGTAAAAAAGTAGTTTGTTTGATTGTTTCTTTATTTGTTCTTGGAGATAAGGTACATTGCTAGCGCATGGCTATTTTCTTGTTTTTATTTTGTAATTTATTAATTATTGTTTTCTGGAATGCAAACTTGTATGTATGTATGTATGTATGTATGTATATGAGGCATTTTGAGTGTATGAGTGCAAATGTATGCGTGTGTGTGTGTGTGTGTGTGTGTGTGTGTGTGTGTGTGTGTGTGTGTGTGTGTGTGTGTGTGTGTGTGTGTGTGTGTGTGTGTGTGTGTGTGTGTGTGTGTGTGTGTGAGAGTGTGTAGGAGTTTTAAGTTATTCCATTATTCAGCTCAGCTAATGCTCTTACAGTGCGTTTCTTCTTTCAATTTGATTATCCCCTCTCCTTCACTCCCCCCAATCCCTTTCTCTCCGTCCCGTTAACCTCTTTCATTCCCTCATTTTCTGTCCTTCCTTTCAGATTTTACTCATGAACAACCTACAAGCCAAGTGAGGTCATTGTTCTGGGCGTATGTGTGTGTATAAAGGATATATGATCTGCAAAAAAATGTCCCTTAGAATTATGTGTGCTGTTATATTTATGTTTGTCCGTAGCCTTTCATGTCGGGCTACTTTTTGTTTTTGTTTTGAGGTAAACAAGTTGATGGTAACACAGAAAATGGGAAGACATGGGAAATAAAATGTGAATATGATAAACTGTCTGCTGTGTTTAATTCTTCTTAAATTCTCACAACATTTGTCCTCATGAGGACCCTTCTCTCAAACTAAGTAGAGTAACTGTAATGGATCCTAACTGAGTTATGGGGAGAGAGCGCTGTGATTGGCAAACCAAAAACATAAACGGAGAAAAATGTTTTTCTTACAATCTGGGTCTTATTTTCATAGTTTTGCTTTCCCCTTTAGTTTCACCCTCATATGTTGGTTTAGATAATTTGTTTAAACTGCTTAAACAATTACTCCTATTTTCAAACCCTGTCCACTCTCATGCTCATGTAAGGCTGTTCGCATTACCCATTTCTCTCCTGTTACCAGGTGAGACAGGGCATATGGTTATGTTTAGATGCAGTATATTTATATTTATTGAAAATATGGGTTTTGCATGCTTAAGAAGGGATTAGTGTTGTAGTGTTACAAATCAGGGACTTTGTCACATTACTTACAATCTATATACTGTATGCGTTCAAAGCACTTGTTTGTCGCTGTAATTGTTCCTCCTGTTTGTACTGATCAAAAAAAGATACCTTCATAAAGCCATTCTCGTGTAAATGATGGGGGACAAAATCAACAATCCTCATTCTGGGTCATTTCTGGTGTTCAACCAAGAGGCTTTAGACATTTGATGCAAAAATCTTACACTATGGGAGATATTCACTGGATTTTAACAACTAAAATTCTAAAGTTCTAAATCCAGATTGAAGAACTCAAATAAACTATTGTTGGTTGAAACCTCTGGATCAAGAAGAGGTTTTATTACAGCTGCTTTAAGGAATTGTGGTATGTAGCCAGATAGTAGAGACAGGTTGATCATATTTAAAGGGCCTACGAAATGATAAATATGAATTTCTACTGATGATAGTAAATGCTATTTGTGATGTAAAATGATGTGTTCTGACGTCACAAGTAGAACACAGTCCACCAGTTGACAGCACGGCAGAAGCGGTAGAAGCGGCAGAAGCGGCGATGTCGGACTCTGGCTCGGATATTTCGACAGAATCGAGTGACAGTGAGTCGTCAATAGACTCTTTGCACCTTCAAGAAGAGGAGTTTATTGAAGAGGATGCCGGTGTCGTGGAATCAGATCATGCGGGCGAGTTTAACGTGGTGGAAACAGAGCAGCTCGAGACACAGTGTTCAAGATGGAGACACAGACGGGACATGCGGATGATGGTGACGGTGATCCTGGATTTGGCGGAGATCCTCTGCGGCAACAGAACACAGACAGGTATATACATTTGACTATAGTTCATAGAACTTCTCAATATATAGTAAATACATCATAATAAAACGTAACATTATCCTCGATCGTAAATAGATCACAAGCTATCGATAGCTTGCTAGCGAGTCGATAGCTTGGTTTCCTTGAATTGTTATGAACCCGACTAGTTTCCGCAAACTGCTCGATAGCTAAATATTCAATTACTTCTCTACTTGGACACATCGACGTCTGTAAAGCTTGATAACTTGATTCTTTCTCGAAGTTTCTGCGGTTGAGGTTCTATCGTTGTGTCTGATGTCAAACGTCATTTATTACGAGGCTGTATATAAAACATTAGCTATTAGCTAACAAACAGACCGGAGGACAGCGCTGTTTTATAGTATACAGACTATACTTATATATATATATATATATATATATATATATATATATATATATATATATATATATATATATATATATTCACTCACATATAGGAGTGAAGGAGTGAAGGAATTTCTTTCTGACATGTCTGAAATGTACAAAACACAACTTTACTAATAAATCTTTCAAACCAGCTTGAAATTGTATTGCATGTTTATACATGTCTGCGTAAGGAAAATATCTAAAAACATTCATAATAAAAGATGTGGTTGAATTGATTGAGAGAGCAATGATATCAAATTAAACAAATATATGAATTATGTACATGCATGTGGTGATTGTATGTTTAACACGTCATGTGCAGGTCTACTGGTACTACAACTGTAATGTACAGATGACGTACAGTCTGTATACTTACTGGTGTACACACAGCTTCCTCCCCAGTGTGGATGTCCAATAGATGGTCACTGATCATACAGGTACCCTCAGTTCTGTCAGTGGCTTCATTCACCAATGTTTCAATACCTCTGTAATAATAGGGTGATAGTTAAAAGTTAAATAGACTCACGCTTTTACTCAAACTACAGAATAAAATGGGGAAGCCTGTTATAAACATTGAATCTATACTTAATTAAGCTAATGAAGTGTAATTAGCTAAAGTTATTAATACTACAAACAATAACACACAGATATTGGCTAGGGCCTGGTGTAGATAGATAGATAGATACTTTATTCATTCCGAGGGAAATTTAGGAAACATTTACATTACAGTTTACATTTTTATGTCAACTCGTTACATACAGTAGGCCTAGACCGATTATGGCTTTATGCTTGAAACAATAAATAAAGTAAACTGTAGCACGGCTTACCTTTGCTCTCTCCCTTTTGGCGAATGCATTTCGTCGTCTCTTTGGTGGAGGACTCTGCACTGGTGGACGTGTTTGAGTCGACGTGCTGGCTTGTGCTGGCTGGGGTCTCGGCAGTATTGTAGGCACAGCATCTGCATTCAGTTTTAAATTCTTTTTGAATCTCATTTCCTTGGCGAGCATAGTTTTGTTCGAAACACGATCTCTGACCACAGAAAGCTAGATTTGGAGACGGCCCCACATCCCCATCCAACACATCGCTTCACAATTATCCTTGGCGATCGATTGTTGTCCATTCTTTCTCGTAATAATTGACAGCAGTCTTTGCTGGACGCTTCAACGCAGATGAACACTGGCGGGGGGCTGTATTCTACTTGTGACGTCATCGCCCGAACATTGTCGAAGTGGATGCTCTCGACGCAGCGATCGATTGTTGTTAGCGGAAGTCAATTTTATGCTGTTATGATCGTGATTTATTACGAATACATCAATATTAAAAATATATATATGGCACATTTCACAATAGATATGCAACCTCTATCATATACCAAGCCCACTGACACTGACGAAATATCATTTCGGAGGCCCTTTAATAACAAAGTGCTAATTAAGGGTACAACTTCTTTAAACAGCTTATTTGGAATCGGGTCTAAGAGACAGGTTGATGGCTAAAAAATTGTTGAAGTTAGTTGGTGAAGGTCGATTGGAGGAAAGTAGTCTGGATATATTTCAGGTCTTACAGCTTTTTTAAAGATCCGGTGGTTAAAGATAAGTCAGTACCGGTTGAGGGGAGGAGGTAATTAATTTAGTCTCTAATTATAATTCTATCGTTAAAGAAGCTCATGAAGTCGTTACTACTGAGAGATATAGGAGTAGAAGGCTCTGTAGAGCTGTGGCTCTCCGTCAGCCTGGCTACAGTGCTGAAAAAGAAACCTGGGGTTGTTCTTATTTTCTTCTATTAATGAAGAGTAATAAGCTGCTCTGGCATTACGGAGAGCCTTCTTTTATGTTTTAAGATTATCTAGCCAGAGCAAACGAGATTCCTCCAGCTTGGTGGAACGCCATTTCCTTTCAAGTTTTCTAGACTTTTGTTTTAGTTTGCGGGATTTAAGCCATAGAGCTTTTATGTACATCTGTACATGTAAGTGTTGTTTGAGGACATGTGAAAAAGGCAAATGATTCCTCGTTATTACAGGTGATAAAGGGAGAATGTTTTTGTTTCCTGGCCAAGCAGTTAATTCTATAAAGAAGAGGCTTTGAAAATCTGATGATGTTATGGTTTTTGTCCTCAATCAACCTCCTGCAGCTTTTAGTTCTTTCTTGAGGGCTATAAAATTATTTTAGTTTTTTCACAGAAGCCATCAGGAGTTGTAAAACTGTCTTCTTGCAGTTTCTATCAAAACTATGACATGAACTTGACAATTAACCCCTGAAACACGTAACATCACAGTTATCAGTCTAAAATGCACTGCCTGGCTTTGAGTTGATTCATTCCTGGGCTAATAGAGCATAAGTAGACACTCAATCATTTCATGTCAGTGGCCCAGTTGTATAAGCATTTGTTTAGCAATGTACCTCCGCTGCTTAAGTGCCCCCGAGTAACCTAATCTTTTGCTTCTGAGGAAACGAACAAGGCGAGAAGGGGTTAACAAAAACATGCCTTTAAAATAAGAATTGTATGACGCTGAATAGATATAAATGGACAGAAGGATGCAGAGGAGGAGGAAAGTAAGACATGGCAGACAGAAGAGAGAGAGAGAGTGAAAGCACGAGCGGAAGGAAAAGGAGGACGAGAGGAATTTGGAGAGGTGGAGGAGAATGTTAATCTGAGGAAGGCAGCAGGGAAAGAAAAGCTGTTTTCCTCTCTAAGCCCCACGCCCTCACTTCCTGTCCCTGCTGTCAATCAGCAGCTGAAGTGCATCAGACAAAAGACCCCCCCCCCCCCCCTCCACCTCCACCCTCCTTTCCCCTCATATCGTCCAACCACCAACACAAACCCCAACACCAACCAGCCAAGTAACTGCTCTGGTCAGAGGACGGACAGTGTGTATGTTGCAGGGTGGAGGATTTTAAACTGCTTCTGTAAGTTTCTCATGTTCATCAGAGACCCCTAATTACAAATCTCTCTCCCTCTGTCTCACGCATTAACGCAGGCACCGTGCCCAGCCTCCATCCTTCACACTGACGAGCTCATTTCTGTAGTCTAAGTGTGGCTCTGCGGGCCTCCAGTAGCGTAGCCAATTAGTGCTAGTGTACGACTTGGCCGTTTCTCTAACTCACTGGTGGTCCCACTGAGGGACAGAATGGCTCCCATGAAAAGATACAAGTCCACAAAGAACGGCCTGACAAAGACTTGTGTGTATAGGCTGCATGTCACAGCAGCACAGACTGGAAGAACTGTGTGTGTGTGTGTGTGTGTGTGTGTGTGTGTGTTTGATCTCATTGTAATTCAGCATCAGAAGTCCTCAATAAAGAGTTAGGCAGTATAAGCTGTTACACCTTATGATGAAATGCTTTTGAAGATGGTTGAATGGTTAAAAGGTGTCACTAACACTAAAAGAACACAATTCAAACCTGTTTCAGCCTGACAACAACCACAGTATTTTACCCCATCCAATCCTACAACCTACAATTTGTGGCTTCCCCCCTCATAATAAGTTATGAAACAGGCAGAACATGTATTTGTTTACTCTTTTATGTAACATAAACAGGCAACTGTCACCCCCCCCCCCCCGTCCGTTATAGTAAGATGAGGAGGTATGAGTTTTTAAAACTATCAAAATAATCAAAAAGTAAAAACAATGAATTTAAAAGTAACATTTCTGCGTTGAACAGTACGCAGAAATGCAATTTTATGAAATTGTGTTTTTAGTAGAGATTAAAAGGAAGTCACCGAGGTAACAGGACACTTTTTAACAAGGAGGCTGTTTCAGCGTTGGAGGTCCTGACAGCAAATACACAATCTTATTTTGTTAGATCCCTTAGATTGGGGGAAATGCAACAGGACATGGGATTAGGGCACATCTGACTAATATACATTATGCTGGAGCCAGACCAGGGAGTACTTTAAAAGTCATAAGTAAAACCTAAAAATGAATGATACAATCAAGTGGAAACCAATGCAAAGACACATATCTCTCTCTTATTCTTAACATATATAATAAGCTAAAGGGGGTACTCCAACAATTTAGTTTGCACTTCCATAAAGTTTGGGGACTCACAAGAGATGGATTTTTTAAAAGAATGATCAAAATCGAAGCAGCAGACATCAAGATATCCTGACTTTTAAAAAAAGACTAGATCCTACAATTCCCATAATGCAACTCAATAGGGTCTTTCTTTAGGCTCTCCTTGCTTCCTAAGTGACCAATTAGTTTACAGGCTCTCTGTAAAATGAACGTCATGTGTAAAATCTGCAGTGTCCCGTTGACTTTTAACCTAACCATTACACTCATAGATATCGTCTCTCACGCCCCTTCTGATTGTGAGCAAACTACAAATCCTTATGTGCAGCTTTTCAAACAGTCTTCAAACACAACAGTGCGAACATGGTGGGTTTTGTTTGTTCATTCGTGTGTGTGTGTGTGCGTGTGTAGTGTGTGTGTGTGTGTGTGTGTGTGGAGGACAGAAATTGCAGCTGGTGATATAAAAGACAGCTCAGATGACAGATGCAAACACATCGTGTTAAAAATCAAATGCCCTGCAAACATTTTCACAGACGCTCACATGGACCCACTTTCTCTCTTTTGCATATGAATAGCCCTAGATAGTAGATACACACACACACACACACACACACACACACACACACACACACACACACACACACACACACAGACATAATTGGTTACATAGGGAGCAGAGCCAACTTGTACCTCTCGTTGCCGTGGTAACCAGAGAGACTGATTTTTCTAGAAGCACTTACTCACATCCCGTCTGTTATTCACTTGTTTGTTCATTCCTCCTTTTAGCATTTCTTGAAACAACTCTCTCTCTCTTTCTCAATCGCTCTCTCTCTCTCTCTCTCTCTCTCTCTCTCTCTCTCTCTCTCTCTCTCTCTCTCTCTTTCTCAATCGCTCTCTCTCTCTCTCTCTCTGCTTTTCAACCCATTCCCACCTCTCCTCCAATAAGATGCCCTCTTAGCATGCATATGCAAATGAGGCAGACTTGAAAGCAATTAAAACAAATTGAGTAATAACAGCATTGTGTCCTCGAAGGTTGGATGCAGAGACAGTGGCTCAGAACCACTGACACAACATTTAAGCAGTCACACAATCCGTGTAATATCAATTCAAAGAGCTCCTGCTTGTTTCATCAGCGCAATGGAGACTGATTTGATCGTTTCATCTGTATTTGTGGACTCCTTTTCTAACTTGCTACCCGAAACCAACATTGCTTTACTACCCATCTCTTTCCACCTCGTTCCTATCTTAGCCTTTGCCTCTTTTCCTCGACTTCCCCCCTCGACGCCCCCACAGCTCTCTCCAGGGTGTATCAGATTATCATTGGCCAAGAAATCAGGAAACAGGAAGTTTGTATTGCTCCATAGACAGAACTCTGGAGATACTAAATGGACACACACACACACACACACACACACACACACACACACACACACACACACACACACACACACACACTCGCTTTCAATAATTTAGACAGCAAGTGTCAAAAGAAATATATTTCTCAACAGCATTGAAGTGCCTGATACGTATTACAAATTGGCCCACTGCTACACAACTGTAGTGTTCTCATGTCAATCGACACAAAGAAACAGAAAACTTAACCAAGATACATTTATTTTACCTGAAAATGTCTATTCTGACATCAAACAGAAGGCCTGCTTCTTACTCACACACAAGACAAAATTAGATTAACAGAAGAGAAAACGACAAGAACAGGTGAACAAATAGTTAGAGAAAAATCAAGGTGTAAATAGGAATAGAGTAAAAGGAGAAATAATAGACTGATAGAGAATAAAAATGGAGATTCAGAATTTTTAATAACAACAGTAGGATAACAACAAGAAATAAAAGATGCTGAGAATGTGAGATAATAGATGGGACATCTCTATACTCTTGTGTCAGCTTTCTGTCAAAGAGAGAGAGAGAGAGAGAGAGAGAGAGAGAGAGAGAGAGAGAGAGAGAGAGAGAGAGAGATGGTGAAAGAAAAGACAGCAAGCTCTGATATTGCTGTGTCAGCGTCCAGTCAGAGCCCAGACCAAGGCGACTTAGGGACGTCGATGGATGGACGCCAGCAAGGTTAACAGCCACAACCTTCAGGTTAACACAGTGACTTACTACACACTAAATGTATTGTGCACATGTTTGCATAAAACTTACAGACACACTTAACAAAAAGCATAAAGCATGGTAAGTTGATGGAACGCCGGAGTAAAGACAGTAAACACGATACTAATGAACGTAGTGAAACAGAGTGAGTGGTGATGATAGATCCAGAGAGATACAGACACAGACAGACTGGCACACGCACTGTCTCAGGAGTGTTATTATTTGTAAGTTAAAGTACGTCTGCTAAAGATATGAATGCAGCGACCTCTCTCTATACTCACTGTCTTTTCTTTTCACTGCAATGGCCTTGAGAGAAAACACATGCAAATAGACAAAAGACATCTTCACCAATTTTCACAAAGCGTACAGTAAAAAAAAAACCCACAAGCAAATATAGAAAGCAGAAACAGAATTAAATAAAAAAAAAACAAAGTTTCCATGGGCGTCCTCCTTGCCTTATTGGGGTGCACCAAGCAGTAGCAGGCTCATTACTGCCCCCTGAGATCGGAGGGCAGATACCACCCGCTGGTGCGAGGCCGCTGGTGGGTGTTTTTTCCTCCAAGGCAGCAATGAGCCCATTCCACATTCAAAAACAAACAACGATAAGCAATACAAAGTTGAGATTTAAGCCTTATCTGAAGGGTTTTCCTATTGCATTTTTCGGTTTTACAAGCCAACAGAAATGAAAGATGAAGACTAACTAGTTGGTTTAACAAACGTCTGGTTAAAAAGGAGCTCACAGCCGCTTCCCTGAGCTTGTCATTGGGACCATCCAATTGAGGCTATGTAAGCCTGTACACTATATTCACTTACTTTAAATTAGGTGTACAGCAGATATCTGCAATAATATCTGAATTATGTATTCAGGATGTTAAAACTGAAATAATGTGTTAATTTCTCAACTATTGACGGGTATTTAACTTCAGTAAAAGTCTGTATTTGTATTTGGTTGAGTTGTTTCTGTTTCTCGTGCGTTTTATTATGCATTTTTCTGAAAAATGTTGCTGTGCAATGTGCTTTCAGGGCCACCGTCCTTTACTGTATATATGCATCTAAATGTAAAAGTGCAAACAGTACATATGATTTAAAGTCAGTTTTTACAACATCCTTTATGTGTATGTGTTTGTATCTTCATCTTTAATGACAGAGGTAATTATGAAAGGAGGGATGGATGATGAAGGAATCTTAAACAGACAATCATTCAGCAGCAATGAGGAGACCGTTGGGAATTCAAGTGACAGTTGACAGACAGGTTGTCTAAGACCTGAGCATCCCTGACCTGACTAATCGATCAAAAACTCTTTTTCAAAGTCTACACATATACCTTTTTTCAGATTCAACATGACATAGACAAGATATGGTGGTAAATTGCAGTTTCCTCTAGTGTGTTTTTTTCTTTAAACAACGGGAACAAATAACATAATTTCTGCTAATGCTATGTCTTCTCCCCTTAGCTGTCAATCAAAACATCTCCAATCCACCAGAGGCTAAAATCTGTGAACTCCTGCACGACCCCGACGGTTGACTGAGTGACTGTCAAGGTAAAAGGTAGCTTCCAATCCCATCAGAGGAAAAAAAAAGCAGTTGTGTGAACCTCCTCCAAGATTTAGGAGGCAATTTAAGGATTGAGGCAGGCAGCCAGTACTCGACTGCAGCAACTGACAGGAGAGTTGTTATCGATGCAGAAGGCAGATGGGATGAGGAGTGAATTCCTGACTGAAAGAGCTTCAAAGCACTTTGGTATGTTAAGAGCAAAGACTCACCGGAGCCTCAATACATCAGTGTGTACAATGCAACAAGCTCCACTGAACACGTAATACAATATGTGACCCTGACAGTAACGCAAGCAGAGCTGGATCTTAGTTCATTCAAAAGCCAGAGCACTTGAATTTTGGTTAAAACTTTTTATTTCTTAAATTGGATTTATTGTCAATTTTTCAAATGAAGAATGGCGCATTTGCAAAATCAACCAACGTTCTTGTGCTAATTTTAAAGGATTATATGCTTATTTGCTTTTTTTCCACGAGTGGGACGAGAAGATAGATACCACTGTTATACCTGTGTGTTAAGTATAGAGCCGGAGCCTGGAGGTGATTAGCTTAGCTTAGCATAAAGACTGGGAAAAGGTAAGCCTTGTTCTCTCCAAAAGTACGAAAACATTGATTAATACATATGTTTTTATTTTACCTGCCATTATCTTAAATGTAATGTCTAGAAAAGTTATGGTTTTGTGAGAAGTCCCAGTCAACAAAAAACTAATGTAACTATTTCTTGGCAAACAACAGTTGACTTGAGTGAGGTTTAGGCAGCCAGCATTAGAACTTGAGACACTTTGCACAGAACTGCTGGACAGACTTATAAACTCTTGTTCCTCATGAAATAGTTAAAGCACACAACTACACTTACCTTTGTGCACACATTAAACAAACATAATACATGTGAATGTGATATGTTAAGCCTGGCTAACCACCTCTTAGCTTCAGCTCCGTACTTGATGCAAACACATTAGATTGATATCAATAATCTCCTCTCCAGACACATTAACTATTCCCTCGACCCCTTTATTGCCATTTTCTGTCCTTCCACCAGATGCCCTTAAACGTTCCTTCCTATTCCTCATCACCTGAATGCCCCATCTATCTACACGCATGTTTCCACTTCCCCACTCAACCCTCTCACCTGCATCTCATCCCCTCATCAGCTGCTCAGGCCCTGTTCAGACCTGGCACTTCCCCGCTCTGTATGCAAATAAGCACGTACATCATGACCATTTGCATATACTATACAAATAGAGAAAACACAGACACATCATCGACAGTATAATAATAACATTCAAAACACAAGATTCCCTCTCGGTGGTTTCTGTAACATGAGAAATACTTTCAAAATACTAATGTTTAAAAATACAGAAATGGCCGAAATAGGGCCTACACAGATCTGCTCAGACGTCGTAACCAAAGCGAGCTAAGTAAGTGTACTTACTGCTTAATGAATGTCGCCATATGCAGCCCAGACGACCTCTGAATGTGGTCTTAGCAACCAGATCTCGATGAGTCCTCATTGAGTGTTGGGTGCATTCACACCTGTACCTACTGCTGTCCACTTGTGATCGGATCACCCAGGACGCATGTTAATACCAAGCCTCAGTTCATATGCCGACCCAGTTCCATTCATTCCTTGTTCGACCATAAAAGTTGTCATGTTCCTTCATTCCTTTGCTTTTTCGAGCAACTAGAACCGAAACCAGAAACCCAACTCGAACCAAGCCTAACCTGTCTGCTTAATTGTACGTAAACCTGCCTGCCTATCTGCTGCTTGACAGCGAGTAAAGTATCATTCTGGAAATGTACTTTAAACCACAGAAGAGGTGAATATACTGCAACATAATTATGCATGTTCCTCATTCCTTAATCCGTTTGTGAAAACAAAATATTTTTGTAAACCAACATGGCAGGTACAGAGGCAGGATCTGAAGGAAAGTATAGTTTTGAAGACCACCAGACATTTCAGCCACTGTAAGTGAAGATGATCTCTTAATAGAGTGTGTTTGCATTTAATCACATGCGACTGGATATTACCATATTGCCATGGCTTGGTAGTCATTAGTGAAATGGTACTGTTTGAAGGTATGACCTCAAGATGACCTTAGTTTTCATAGTGGGAAAAAGAAGCCAGCTGTTAAGGAGGTACTGGGGCTGCGCCTAGCAGATAATGGCCGAAACTAATTAAAGCCAGTTTTGGTCTTAACTAGTTGCAGCAGTACTTTTCCCTTACCCTTTATGGGTCACCTGAGGTGTATAAAGCATACCTGTCAACCCTCCCGTTTTTCCCGGGATTATCCCGTATTTTTCCTTCTATCCCGCTGTCCTCCCGTTTAAATACTTTCCCGTAATTATCCCGTATTTTTAACCTTTCAAAAATATAAATCTCTCATGATTTTGCTATTGCAGGACACTACTGAATGATGTGCAACGGAGGGGATTTAGAAGTGGGTATGCTAAATGGTGACTGAAAAATAAGTAGGTGTACTCACCACTTGCTATACCCATTTAAGAATCACCATGTAGCAACTTTATCATTCATTTAAAAATGTGTTTTTGGAAGTAATTCACTCTCCTTTAAGCTCTGCTATGTTCTCCACCGGCTGATAAATGCTCCATAATGTTCACCAGATAGTTGCTCACTTTAACATGCTGTGGTTCAAATAACAGCTGGAAAAAATGTTTAGTGAGAACTGTGAGGCTGAACCAAAACATTAAGGTTGTAGGACCTAAATCAAAAACAATGAGCTGAAAGAGGCTAAAACACCCTAGCGCTGAGGGGAAAAGCAGAGGCGAGTGACACATGCATTGATTAGTGCAGCTTTAAAGTGAAGTACCTCAGTGGCTGCAGTGTAGAGCTCACTAGTAATTGACAAATGTTCTCCATCTCTACAAAATTAAAACCAAGTAATTAAACTGTAGTTGAATTACTGTAAATGGCACATTAAACCAAACGATACAATCAGTGATAAATTATATAATCAGTGGCTGTAAAATGAGAACATTTAATTACAACTAATGTATTAATTTGTACTTGCATCTTACAACCTTATCCGGAATTCAGAGGAACTCCATCCTTTATAGAACATTATCTGTGAAATGTGGCTTCACGGGACACATGGACATTGTTTTGTAAGTAGGTCAGTTTCCTACTGAAAGTATAAATGAGAATATTCTCACTTTAGAGGTTGAGGTATGTAAAGAGAGGCAAAATAATTAAATGTTCATGTTTATCACCAATCATCTCCATATATGAGTAAAATCCTACTTGTGTCGTGTGACGTAGCATGCAATGTGTTTGTTTACCCTTTCGCACCTGTGGCTTACTCATTCTAATTACATCCATTAATGGCTCTCTTTTCTTGCGTCTCTAGAAATGAGAGTTAAGGGTTTAATTAGTCCTCCATGACCCTCATCAGAGCCAATCTACCTCAATAACACTCGCTTCAATCAAAGGGAACAATAAGCACATGCAGGTGCACAGAAAATGCAAATGGTTGGGCCCTTACACACACACACACACACACACACACACACACACACACACACACACACACACACACACACACATATACTCACTGGGGGCAGAGGTCCCCTCAGGATTAGTCAATTATTAAGCGGTCTATCCCTCTAAGAAAGTGTTATTGATTGATTATCACTATAGGTTTAATAATTTAGTTGTTTTAATAGCAGAGATATTGAAGCAGAGGAGAAGATGAAGAGTCAGGGACAGAGGTGGAGCCAGAGGAGGATGAAGAGGAGAAAGGGAACAAATGGAGAAGACGTCATGGAAAAGGAAAGGAAGAAATAACTTCCTTCCTTCACAAAAACAAACAAACAAATGGGTAAAAAAAAAAATCTTTAGATAAATCAAGTGCAAAAGAGATAAGAAGGAGAAGTGTGCACATTTCTGTTTTGTGGTAAAAAGGGAAAGTTTTATGTCAGAAAAGAATGAATAATCTATCAAAAGTCCAATATAACATTTTCAAATGTCTTGTTTGACCAAAAGCCCAAAAGCTAAAAATGTTCAGTTTACTATTAAACAGAAAAAAGCAGCAAATCCTCATTTGGAGAAGCTAGAATCAGTATGGTTGGAGTGTTTGCTTGGGAAAATGACTTTGAATAATTCGATCAGTCAGCTAATTGTTCAATCAATTATTGATTTCAGCTCTGAATACATCCACTCTTTGACATACACATTTGGATATGCTTCATGATATTAGGAAAAAACCAAAACCAAAACTAAGTTGCTAAGCAATTAGAGCCTAATCAGACTGTCATCGTGATATCATCTGCATGCAATTAGCTTCTCCTACAATCAACGCCATCAAATTCAAATCAACATGTCTCAAAGTCTGGGAGTTCACAGTAATCCTCACACACTGTTTGTTTCAGTGTAATTTTCCCAAACCAGTATGTTCTGCTATTTTGATTATGTATAAAGGAAGTTGTGCGTGTGTATCCTCCCTCTCTCTGTTTTGTCCTCCATGCTCGTCTTTCAGGCCTCCATTTCGATTCATCACTGGCCCCTTAGTCCAGCAGTGGGAAAAGGATTGTGTGAATTGTGAAAATAGTAAGACATCAGGTCAGCCACCCATACACCTGCACTTTAAATCCGTGGCATTTTGTCCACTGTGTTTCTCCTTGTTAAAAATGCATGAACCAACTGTACAGGAGAGGCTGTTCAGTTCGAGAAACACAGCTTGTCTGAAAGATTCATGAAAAAGGGTTTTTATCCCCCACTTGTTTTGCGCAGGTGGAGAAGAAGAGGAGATTGTGGTCCGATGTCGTCAACCGGTGCATCCCTGACATCATTTTAGTCCTAGACAAATATATTTTGCCCCTTAAGCGTATACACACACTCACACACACACACACACACACGCACACGCACACACACGCACACACACGCACACACACGCACTCACACACACACACACGCACACACACACATGCTTATAAAAACACAGAGACACCTTGTAGAACCTTATTCACCCATTGCTCTGTAATATGTCATCAACTCCTCATGTGCTTATCCTCAAAAAAAAAGAAAGAGAAGGTTCTGCTTTATTACAACTAGGGCATTAATCATGTAGTAATCATTTTGGTAACGTTATAATGATAACATTGTATTCATCACGTTAATTGCTAGAATTTCACGAACATGCAGCATCACAGAAGAGTCCAAGGTTAGCATGCAGGGTTAGTTTACCCACCTGTTCTAAATAAGTTTGAAATGACCTCTGACCTCGGCATCAGCAGATGACAGAGCAATCTCCTCTCAAGGTCCACTTCCTCAAATGTTCTGAAGCTGTCGCGTGTATCACATGACCTTCATCAGCAGATGATGTTTTGCTCTGTTAGATCTGTAGATATTCAAACCACGACCTTTCCCTAAAGATTTAGGGTACCCAGAGCATTTACGCCTAAATATAACCAAACCATTACCATAGCTTTGTATGATCAGAAAACCTTCATGTGTCTGCAGGGCAGTTGCAAACATACACACTTTGTTGTTTAATTTGGTGGACTTTCGAGGTTAAGAATGAATTTCCGAGTTCAAATTTCAAACTTGCAATAACTGATTTTTAGAGGCAACAAGATGTGAACATAAACACTTACATTTGATATTATGACAAGCTTGTTAGCAAACAGTCGCTTATTTACACTTCAATCACCCAATCCTTCAATTCTTATCACATCTAATCATCAAAGTACAAAGTATAGTTTGTTCTTAATGACTTTCCTTGGTAAAACAATAAAAGGTTAAATAATTCCCACAGTTCCTTCAATGTATGCATTAAAAATAGTTTAAATAGAGCAGTGCCTTGCCTTCCACGCCACTGAGTCTCTAGGCAGCGCTCAGGTCAGGTGATGTGGACACCAACGTACCTAAAGCTGTCCAGCCCGTTAAATCCACTATCAGCTCCTTAGACGTGTTGACGTCAACAGATACAGAGCAACATTACCCTTCATTTGGCGTTGTGTTACTGGCTACCTGATGAATTCATTCGCTTTTTTTTTTTTTTTAACTCCCAAAGACCAAACTCTTGAGAGAAATATTTGGCTCTCAGCTGCATTTTGTTCATCAGCGTCTCTAACTGTGTCTACTGTTTGGTGCTGAGCAGCTAGTGTACAGTGGGGTTTTTCAGGATTGTCCAATACTCATACATACAAAGCTGTTAGTAAATGAAGCTGTTAAGCAATTTTTTAAAGTCTTGGTGGTTTAGCCACGGAGCCGTGAGCCTAATCAACAAACTGTCCCACTGAGGCCGCCGAGGTTCAAACCCCAAACACACCAGCGCTCTCCTCCCTTGACCACAACTCCCAACTGCCCCAATACCACTCGCACTCATACACAATTAAGATGCATCCATAAGTCCTACAATTCATGAACCAGGTAACAGTTTGGCCCTCAACACTCACCACACTCCCACAAACAAACAGCACATCCCTCCTCCCTGGGCAGTACAGGAGAGTCACTGGTGTGATTGCATTATTGATTGGCCTGGATATGTTTTCTTTTCTTCCTTCTTAAAAGCATTTAGCAATCTGGCAATTAGTTAGAGCTTAATGTAGGATGTCAAAACAGTGCTATTGATCCGGAGCGGCAAGGAGGAAAGATTGATCAGTCAACTCATTACGTTGCTGGCGCTGCCTCGTCATAAACACTCCAGATGAGACTCCATCAAAAGCCCATCCCTCGTTCACTGGCTCTCTTCTGCTGCTCGCTCTATCGCTCACTCTCTGCATCAGGCTGCCCAGTGTTCTCCGTTGTTGGCTCCAGATGCTTGGTTGCACCGTCTGCACCTGGTTCGAAATCTGTCTTATTGTTTTTGTTCTGATTATTATTGCTCTTGCTATTTGTCCATATCTCTCTATTGATTGTTTTCTCTATTTTTACTCTCAGTTGCGCCCTTCTTTCTTTGTATTTATTGTAACCTATTAGCAAACAATTTATTTCCATCTTTTAGTTTATTTTCTCTGTTTCCTCCAGACAACTCAGTGTACAACAGGAAATATACAAGCTCTTATCATTAACATCTCAGAAAGGGCAAATTAAGCTGATTTAGATTAGTTTGTGTCCCGTCAATCATATGAAAATCATTTAGACACTCTTGATTAACATTTGCAGAGAAACGTAGCTACGCAGTCATTTTAGAGTGTCGTATTGTTCAGTGGACAGACGTTAAGCTCATTAAAGGTTGCACAAGCTGCAAAATAATGAGGGCTGGCATTTACCAAGCACGTCACTGCTTGAATTTTGATTAAAGTTGTTTTTTCACATGAGTATGTTAAATATTCAGCATATCCATCTCTAAAGAACAGATGGGTTAGAATTTCAAGGTTGAAATGAAGAGATCAGAAAACAGATGACACTCCCTAACAAAGGTACGGACTAAATGAGTTTGGTTAGTTAACTGCACTTAATATATTTATAATAACAAACTGTTGACGTCTTTTGAGCATATGACATTAAAAGAATTTATGAGAAATATGTTTATGTCTGTTGTACCTCTCACCACATACAACATCACAGACTGCTCCACTGTAAAGCATAACTACCTTTAACTGCTCCCACAACAACTGAGCAAACTCCATTTAATAATGAAGATCAGCTACTGAACTAACCTTCTCGTCTTTCTCTCTGTCCCTGTTCCTCAGACCCCTCCACCAGATGCCCTCGGACTTTCCTCCTGTCCCCGTCACCTGACCGCTCCACCTACACACCTGTTCCCACTTTCCTAATCAGCCCTGCAGATGTTCAATCAGCCCTTTTCCATTCATTCCCTGCCAGTTTGTCGAAGTTTTGTTGTTCTTGTTATTTGCTTTCAAGCCTCTGATCCCTGTAATCCTGTTACCTGCATCCTGTACCTGCCTGACCTTCTGCCTGATTTTGGACTTTTGGACCGCCTTCTCGGTGTCGCCCCCTGCCAGCCTCATGATTCCTGCATCATGCATTTCCTGCGTCAAGACATGATGTGAGATTTGTCAAACGTTTAGCTGAATTACATCCTCTACATTGTCAATAAATGGCTCCAACATGTAACTTCCCCTAAAATCATTATCGTCTTTTTCTGTCTTTATGCTAAGCTAAGCTAAATGCCTCCTGGCTTCAGCTCTGTACTCCGAATGCACAGACATGCGATTACTTTGGTCTTCTTATCCCACTCAGTGAAAAAAAAGCAAAATATTAAAGTACCATAATATTTTAAGGATTGTATAAATATTGAATATTTTACACTACATACTTACATCTATAGCTTCTCTTCCGTTCCATGTAAAAGGGTTATTTGTGCTTTCTGTCTTTCATGTGTGTGTTATTGTTGTGTTCCTGAGGAAAACAACACTCTGAAGTGAGGAGAATAAGTGCATCATCAGGAGGGGTTGTGTAATGTAACAGCTGTGGCTGATGGACTTTGAGATTCACCTCATTTTCCATTTGTCTCCAGTCCAGTCGGCCCCTTATCTACGCTGCACTTCTGCTTGTTTTTTAGTGTTTTACTTGATAACAGCTTCCAAATGGGATGTCAGCACATTTAGAGAGGAAACCGCAGCAGCATAAAAGATAGCACTGAGGATATTTCTTTTGGATCAAGTCTAGACATCTGTTCTTACCAAAAATCCTCATATCTCCCTCTGTTGTCTTTCTCCTTCAAGCTTCTCCTGCTCTCTCTCTCTCTCTCTCCTCTATAGCTCTCCTCTCTCTCTTCTCTCTTCTCTGTGTGTTTTCTCTCACTCGTCTACTTTATTTTTTTGGCTTCGGCAGGAGGAACAAAAAATCGAGAGGTAGAAGGGAGAGAGAGAGAGAGAGCCATGAGAGAGGGAGAAGAAGAGCGCGAAAGAGAGAATAGAGGGGCGTCAGAGCGGTTTATCATCTAAAAGGAGAGTCTTTCAGAGAGGCCCTTGCTATAAGATGTGGGTTTCCCCAGGCACCGAATCTCCGCAGTGAGAGAGCCAGCAGAGAGAGAAGAGAGAGAGAGGGGGGGGGGGGAGAAAGAGGGCAAGAGGGAGAAGGGGGGGGGGGGGGAGGCGCAAGAGGGAAACCAGCGAGAGAGCGAGAGAGAGCGAGGAGAGAAGAGAGAACAAGAGAGCGCTCTATAGCTCTACTCGATATATCGAGCTCGAGAGTCCCATCTCGAGCTCTCGAGCTCGCGCTCTCCTCTCTAGAGAGTACCCATAGCTAGATAGATCTCTCTCGACACGCTATCTCTCTCTCTCTCTTTCTCGCCTCTCTCTCTTTCTCTCTCTCTCTCTCTCTTCTCTCTCTCTCTCTCTCTCTCTCTCTCTCTCTCTCTCTCTCTCCCCATCTCCCCCTGTGCCCCAACAAGTGTCTTATATTTCCAATGATGATTTAGCTCATAAATCTTGATAAAGCCACTGCCTGTTCCTGTTCGGTGGAACAGGAAACTCTTGCAGGAGCAGGAGGAGACAGAAGATGAGGAATGGCTCTCGTTCACTAGGTTGTCCTGTTTTTCTGTGTTTTCCATTTTGATGATGTCCTCTGGGAGAGAGCATGCTTGTGTATTGAGAACACCTTTTCCAGTGGAATTCACTCGAGGGATCTGCAGAGGTGTTGTTTGTAATCCTATCTGTATTTGTTCAGCCACCCAAATATGTGTGTCTGTATCTTATCCTTTATGTGTACGTTTTTAAGTTTTCCATTACTTTCAATCGTTTCCACCTCATGCGTTTACCTGTAATAATTCAAACAGGGGGAGCAGAAATGAAACCCGTTTCCTCAAAATGATGTCCGTATACCATTCATTTGTTTTCCAATATTATTCACAGCTGATACTAATCTACTTGACAGCACTCAATAAATAAGTAAACACTGCCTTCTAACATATTTAAAATGGTTTCAGACAAATCAATTGTATTAAATGTTAAAAAAACTGTTGAAATTGTATACTGAGAAATAAATGACTAAAGTTACATCAGCAAGATCTTTATTGATGAGAAGCTCCCTTGGAAAGATCATGTTAGTTACCCGTTTTGAGTAGTTTGCCAGGTGTTTATACTTTTGTCTGTTTCTCTACAAGCTTGTACTGATTCTTTATCTTTGTACAAAATGAGAAAAAAGTGCTTTGATGTCAAAAAGATTATCTACTGTATAGCAACCTAACTTGTAAAAAATACAATAACCTTGTCCATTAATCATGCTTCAGTTCCAGGTTTTTCACGTTGTAATAAATTATATTATATATAAAAAAATTAAATGAGTGGCATTATGTTTCTCCTCAGACATATTTGCATATATAAAAAAAACCTGTCAATTATTTTCAGTTGAATACGGTTTTCAGATGGAACATGTAAAACACATTCATTACGTGTCATAGTGCTATTTGCAGCAGGGAACACCCATAAATCACTCGCATTCAAACAGACACACACATTGGTAGGAGAACACATCCACATACACACTCCTACCTGCGGTGTCGGTGATGTCACCACGCAGGTGCAGTGATGAGGGATTAACCACTAATGACTGCCTGTCATTCTCTTAAAGATCTCTAATTGGTTCTTGTCACTATGAGGCAGCTCGGGCTCGCCCGACTTTGTCTCTGCTGGACCATTGTTCTTTTGTGTGTTTCCTCTCTCAGCCTTTGTTTCTGTTGTATAATGACACATTTCCTCCATTTCTCTTCCCTGCTGCTTTTTTAGATCTTCTGGGACGAGGCTACTGCTAATAGTATTAGTATTAAGGCAGAGGCAGCATTACTGAAGCTTTGATGTACAGCACGCTCTACAGAGACACTAAGCCCTGGCTTGGCGGCCATTATTTCCATGGCTGCAGATCGAAGGTGCTGGGATTTTGTCTTTTGTAGGGTTTCAGTCACTCAGGACATGATTCACCGCTCATTTGAGAGACTTTGTGAGGCTTTGAATGCTGTCTTGAATGTCTTCAGGTATGTTTTCAGCACTATAATAATAAATAGTGCTTTTCCTCTTCATTTAATCGTCAATACGGTGTGTGTTATGGACAACACTTTGGCTGCCACTGGTCGCATTTTAATAAGTGCACTTTTTGGCTTGAAGGGACACAAAAAATTATAATTGTCCGTACTCACAATACTTTTTAATTTCATTAGCTTTTTGAATTAGATCACAACTTCACGTTATTTGCGACTGATATAATGCTTATTTGCTTATTCAAAAGAAGCTCGTCTATGAATTTCTTCAAATGTCATATCATCATGTCAGACTGCGTCAGCTTCCCACCTGGCTGCTCATGAATGTCTCTGCACCAGCTGTCCTTCCTGTCATGACCTTGTTGACAATAATGACAATGTTGACTTTGATGACGCTCAGCTGAGCATTGTTATTGTGTTTATTCTGTCTATATTGTTTATGTTCCATTTAGTTATCAGTGTTTGTTCTTTGTTTGCCTGCTGTAGGCATGCCTGGTCATCCTGAAGGTGAGATCCCTGTCAGTAAAGCAAAGCCCTTTCTTTTTTCTTTCTTCCCTATAATGAGGTTTCGGAGGGTGCACATCAACTTCAATGTCATGCACACTTTAAATTTACATGTTAGTTTGTACAGCCTTTTGACACTTTAATGATTAGGTGCTTTGCAAATTAATGTTACTTGACTTTCAAACAGATGCGATTAAAAAATGTCAGGGAGGCAATGAGGGGAACAGGGTAGTAATGGACTTTTTTAAAGGTAGTATTAGTGTTAGCACCATGAATGTGATTCAACAATGATGTGTTTTAGATGATATGAACATTACATTATGTTGATAACTTGCAGTGGAAGAATTACTAATGAGTGAGGTTTGAGTTTCAGGTTTGAGCTCAAAGCCCAAAAATGTGTTTTGTGTTATTGTTACTTGACTGGATGTTTGAGCTTCACTGTGCAGAATGATGTTTGTGCAGTTTGACACTAAAAGACTGTTTTACATTAATCTGCTGAGTGGGGAAAAGTTTCTCTGTACTCACTAAATTATTTTAAATATGAGTTTTAGACATGGACATATGAGTATGATTTTCACAACTAGTTTGGAAGTCAATTGCGGTTTAATATGCAACGTTCACATGTCTATTGTGGAAACCTTTTTATTCATTTCTTTCTTTCACTTTATTTGAACTTTTTCCTGAAAAATATTCCTGAAAACATGTCTGGAGGGGATCTTTAATGATCTGGGGGTCACGCCGTATACTCAGTCAGGCCCCTGAACCCCAAACCTCAGCCTTTACAGGCTGCCAAAACAAATCAGCCAAAAAATCTCATTAGTATTACTTAAATACTTACTTAAAGCAAATTAGTTTCAACTAATTAAAATAGCTAAAGGGGAATTACTTATATACTCTTGTTCAGTCCTCTGATCTCGCCTACAGTACCTTTTATCCTGAAGAAGAAACATTTTAGACCCCACTTATTGAGGTTAAGCATGTATTTATTGAGGGTGTAGTAATACTGTCTGCAGGCAGAAAGCAGGGGAGGTGTTGTGACAAAGATGTTTAGCTGGATTTAAAACTCAGGACCTTTTCGTACACGTTGTACACTTCTGGGCTTGTCTTACTAAGACATACAGTAGATCAACTTTTACAGCCTCTCTCATCCTTACTACACACACTGTGTGTCTGTGCGTGTGTGAGTGTGTGTGTGTGTGTGTGTCCGTTGATTAAAAGTGTTATTTATGAGGTTGAAGTGCTGAGTACAGGGATTCTCCACTGTCCACCAAGGAGAGCACTACTACCACTTTCTTACCACTCATACACATACACACACACACACACACACACACACACACACACACACACACACACACACACACACACACACACACACACACACACACACACATACACAGTATGCTGATGCTAGGTACTTTCCCATCCTCATCATCCACCCACTGAAACATACACCCACACACACGCACACACACACACACACACTAACACCAAGGTGAATTTTGTGCCGCCTAGTACATTTCTCATTTCCTTTCCAATGGCGTTTTTATTAAAAGATAAATTGTAGACAGAGCTCAGTGTAAAAGGAACATATTAATTCAGCTGTTGCTTAATTGCATCAGGGATTTAGACGTACTCTCCTGTCCAATTTGCTCGTACATTTCCCTGCAAAAGCCCTCAACCTGCTCCTAATCTGCAAACCAAGCAAGTGTTTTGTTCTTTTTCTTAAAAGACACTGGATTTAAACTGGGATTAATAGAATGGGAGAGATTTGACATCACTCAAACCGTTTGAGTCAAACGCTCTATAGCTCTATCACTAAATTTAATTTAGCATATTTTTCTGTTTCTCTCTCTCAATGCTCTGAGCGTGCCCGAGTACTTCTTTTGTTTCTTACAAAGCACCTCACTTTATTTTTCATTTCCTTCTCTTTGTGCATGGTGTGTGTGTGTGTGTGTCTCTTCAGTATATTCACTATCAGGAGCTTTGATGTGACATAACACTTTTTATTAATTACATTGTATCACGACAGACTGGTCCACGTTCATAGAGAAATCATATCATCATCATCATCATCATCATCATCATCATCATTACCATCATGACTCACTGTGATAATTTCCACCACGCAACTGTTTGACTGTACAAGCCCCTCTGGTGTGTGTGTGTGTGTGTGTGTGTGTGTGTGTGTGTGTGTGTGTGTGTGTGTGTGTGTGTGTGTGTGTGTGTGTGTGTGTGGGTGTGTGTGTGTATGTGTGTGTGTGTTCAGCAGAAGAGCACAAATGGGTGATATCAAAACTCTTGATTGACCTGCTTGCAAAGACAGACCAGAATATTCTCAGCTTTTAATTACCTTGTGTGCTTTGCAATACAGTTGTCTCTTACATTTAGCATTTTTAGGAATAGAAATAACATGTTTTAACATCTCTTTCATACAGAAACATTACAGTGTTTTGCTATCTGTCCTATTTTAAGCCTCTAACAATCCAAACATCCACAAAACATCCAAAATCTTCATTTTTTCTTCCTCCAGTGGAGAAACCCTCTACACACAGAGACAAATAGCACAGAACCAAAAATACTGAAAAACAAAGATATTGCATATAGCAAATCACAGTTAGATTTTTCTTTTCTTTTTTGCAGCAGTTAAGCAGTTTTCGTGGTATTACATTCTTCAGGGCGTAGGGGCTCCAGAAGCATTCGAGCACAAAGGTAATCTTAAAGATGACCTTTACGATATTTCAGCTCTATTAGCTAAGACTGTGATGTGGGGGTTGTGACAGAGAGAGGGGATTAAATGTGATATGGATCATAACACGCTCAAAGTTGTGATGTGTATCTGTATGTGAGCTGAGTCACATAACATATGAGCTGATTAGCCCAAACTCAGCCTGATATTAAAGTTATAGTGAGGCGATAGGCGAAAGGAAGTATACATTAATATTGCTGATATACTTCTGTGAAACCCAGGCTTTAGTGAGCTGTGTAGAGAAAAAGGTGGATTTTTTAGTCATAAATAAAGCAATTGAGTGATTCCATAAATCTTAGCTGCCATAATACCAACCTCAGTCCTACACGACCGGGTAAAGTCATTTATCATGAATTGGTGAACAGCGACAACAAATCAATTCCTGATTCCTCCTTTGAATCTCACTGCATTTGAACTGGGATTTGGCTGGAGTCTGAACTCGGCCTACGGATCCCTCCTGACTCACTCCGGCATCAATCAGTCTTCTCCGCACACACACACACAGACACACACACACACACACACACACACACACACACCAACGGGAGAATGAGCAAACAATCTGCATCCCGAGAGCTGCTGTACGTCATTTTGTACCCAATTTCTCTTCCCTCCACTTCTAAGACAAAAAGAAAAGAAAATAGTACAATCTAAATACTGACACAGTCTCGGACACAGCAGTTAGCGACGCTTATTTCCTTCAGCAGCTTATTCACATTTGTACATGTATTTTTGTTCATTCCTCTCACTGTTATTTCATATTACAAAAAAAAGAAAAAGTAGCACTTCTAGAGACCAAAGTTTAAGACTATCACGTACAGTATAGGCAGCATAGAGGAGGAAAGTTGGTTGAGTCTATTTTACAGTAGGTCACTTGAAGAAGAGCGAGAAAGAGAGAAGTCTGTGATTGTCAGTCCCTCCTTTTCTGAGGTGTCCATTCATACAGCAGTTGTTGTTTTTCTTCCTCCTTTTTCTCTTTTTTTTCTTTCTTAGTTTGACCAATATCTTTGATCTTGAGGCATCAATGCGAGGACGGCCGATCTTCAGCCGGAGTTAAAGTTTCACAGAACGCTCCTGCATTATGATGACAAGTCTGCATCGTAAAACAAACATTCCTCTCACAGCCTCTTCCTATAACTGTAGAAAATAATCAACACTGTCCAACTTGACACAGTTCATTATTTAAAAAAAAAAGAAAGAAAAGAAAACCCAGCAGGTGCGTACACGCACAGTGCAGCCAGTAGAGACGTTGCTTCGACGCACTCCACTCTCTTGACATCGGAGGCATTTGTTTGTTTCTCACATAGGCCCTCACACATCCTGCCTTCTGTTATTGTGCAGAGTTTTTGTGTGTGTTTTTTTTAAAAATCGTGTTGAATGTGTTCGCTCAGTGCAAACTCTACTTGACTCTACAGCAGGGATGGATTTTGAGGACCTTGTTAGCCTGCCCCTCGCGCTCTTGCTCCGACAATAATTTTGCAATGTGTCAAACGGAATTTACAAAAGTGGCAGACGGGTGAAACCTCCATCCCTGTTGCAGAGTACGCTGTACATAAGGACAGTAGCTGTTAAGAGGGAGCCTGACGTAAAAATACATATACACTCAAGATTATCTTACACATTAGCTAAAACATAATCAATTAAACCAGTTATCAATTTCAGTTTGTTGTTGCAAAAGGCAACCTTAGATATAGAAATAAATGTACAAAATGCTTCTTAATTTATAAATAATATTATAAATCAATCAAATCAACATTTCCAAATTCACAAACATCAATACCATCAAGTGCTGTTGTTAATAAACAAACAAGATTTATAATTCCAGATTGATGTTTTACAGCTAATCCAAATGATGAAACCGCAAGTGACGATGATTTTTTAAATATGTCTGTAAAGAGTAAAATATGCCCCAGTAAAATGCTAAAACAAACATTAAATGTGTTTCCTTGCATGCATGTGGTTGCATGTTGTATATACAGAGTGTCTGTAAGCGTTTGTGTGAGCTGTACTGTAAGTGAGTGAAGTGGTTCTCAATAATGGGGATGTGCGGTGCATTATTGAGTTCATTTTCAGTGTAAGCTGTTGGTGGATTGCCAGTAAAATGTGTGTTTGTGTGTTTGTGTGTGTGCATGTGGTTGAGGCCAGCCATAGGAATGTTATGGGAGCGTGAAGTTGTAGCTTTATGGAACATCTGCAGGCCACAGTAATGATGGATGTTCACATTCACTTTCTCCCTGAGGACATTCACACCTCCTCTCCCTCGTTTTCCACTCCACTATCTTCTTTTTCTCCAACGTCTTGCTCTACATGACCCATTCGTTGCTTTTCCCTCTCATCATCTTCTCCTTTGTACTCCTTGCTTCTGTTCTGACTCTCTCCCCTCATCTCCATTTCTTTTCCCAGTATGCATTTTACCTCTCCCTCTTATTTTCTCTCCACTCCACTGTTCCTCATTCCAGGCACAAATCGCTGAGAGAAGAGAGGAGGAGAAGGAAAGAGAGCGAAGAGAAGAGAAAAAGAGAGAGCAGAGAAGAGAAGAGCAGAAGCAAAGAGACGAGAAAGAGAAGAAAGAAGAGAAGAAGAGAAGAGAAGAGAAGAGAAGAGAGGAGCGAGAGAAGAGAGAAGAGAAGAGAAGGAAGAGAAAGAGAGAGGGGGAAGAAAGAGAAAAGAGACAAAGAAAAGAGAGAAGCGGCGAAAGACGCAGCGAGACCAGACAGCGAAAAGAGCACGAATGCGAAGAAGACGAGTAGAATAAAATTATAAGAGAAGAGAATCGCTACACCTCTCTCCTCGCTCTCTCTCTCTCACTCTCTCTCCTATCCTCTCTCTCCTCTCCTCTCCTCTCCTCTCCTCTCCATTCCTCCATCCTTACTTCTCAGCCATAAAACAATAAGTCTTGAATGTCTGTGAGGAGACTGTGCTAATGGAGCCCATTAGGCTGTAATGAAATATACATTACACCATTACAGTGGACGGGGCCTGGCTGAAGCACTGCACCTCTCAAATAATAAAACATGCACAATTCAATTTCCTTCTTGTCCCGTTTTGAGTGTCTTTCCCTGTGTGTGTGTGTGTGTGTGTGTGTGTGTGTGTGTGTGTGTGTGTGTGTGTGTGTGTGTGTGTGTGTGTGTGGAGATGGAGGGATGACGGGATAAGGTACACAGTGTGTGTTTGTGTGTGTGTGTGTGTGTGTGTGTGTGTGTGTGTGTGTGAGAGTTCTTGTGTGCCTACCCTCTAGCACAGATGTGGTTTTAAAGGATGTCTGAGTGCTGAGAGCCTTGATGATTTAATATGGGTTGACCAAATGAACCACACCTTCTACAGCGCCGCCGCCCACACTTCTGACGGGGATCTGACCACTCAAAACCCAGACTCCCTTAGCAACCCCCAACATCAAGACTTCACGATTGTCAGACAGCTGCGGACAAATGAATCAATTGACCTCCGACACGTGCGCTTGACATCACAAGTGAAGCATCTGTCACTTTGGGGGAAATGAAAGTAGTCATCATGTTACCCTGTGCTGTATGACCGTGCAGTCCGGGCCTGAGCAAAGTAAATATGTCACAGAAAACAGTATGCAGATATGAGCGCATATATCCTTATAATCATGTATATCAGACTGTTGCATGGGGACATATAATAGATCAGTGCCAGATAGATCAAGCTTTTTACATTTCTAGTATTTACAATTACAGTGTAGTGGAACACCACAGCAGTTCAGTTCAGCTTCAGTAGGCACTGTATTGTTAGTGATTGTTTTCTTCTTTTGTCATCTCACCTCCTAATTTTATCTGACAGGCAGAAAACCAGATTTATTTTTTTTTGCTAATTTTTCTGTTACAGTAAATCTACTGTAAGTGTACCGGTGTGTTAATCATGAACTGTGTCGTCATTTCCTCTGGCCATGTTATGCTGACATTAATACTCAGGTACAGTTCTGAGCGACAGACAGAGAGACGGACAAACAGACAGTGTGAGAGGGGAAAACACAGTGTCTTCATGGCTCGAGATCGCACAGAGCCACTTCCTCTGAAAATGTCTCAAATGTCTCATATTTACACACGAAAGGATCGAGGATTCCGGAAATCCTCCCAACACTGCTCCTTGTTGAATTTCCAGATGTTCGAAGGAGTCCCGTTGTCCGACAAGCAGTGAGGGATGAGTCAATACATTTAAAGTCCCGTTAATCAGGATATCATCAATTTAGCCCCAGTCAGTTTGAAGCATTTGAAAAGAAGCTTTTTTGTCTCTTCCAAAGTGAAATTACTCTTAGCAAATGTCTCTCCGGGAAGGAAGGAGGGGAGTAAAGATGCACAAAGGAGAGGAAATTGGCAGGGAGGAAAGACACGGTTGGGGATGAGTTGAGGAATTTTTTGATTGCCTTTTAAATAGTTTATGATAACAGCTTCACATCCTGTACAGCGGTGCATTGCACACACGCACTTACACGGGCATCGCACGCTTCATTTCTTTCACAGGTATAACCGTGTCCACCCTAGCGCGCACACACACGCACGCGCACACACACACACACACACACACACACACACACACACACACACACACACACACACACACACACACACACACACACACACCCTCTGTCCTCCTGCGTTCAGCCCAGTATATCCAGGTATACAGGTGAGGCTTTGGCCAGATTGAGGAGCAGACTGTGGATTTCTTTGATGTTGAGTCTCATGTGCGGCTCTCTCTGCCAGCAGCCCAGCATCAGGTCGTACACTTCTTTAAGACAGGTCCGAGGGCGCTGCAGCACCCTGCCCTGGGTTATACACTCTATCACCTACAGAAGAAGACAGAAAGAGAGACTTTGAGTTTAGTCTCATCGATCGTCTTCTGTTACAAAAAAACGAAAAAAGCATGAACATCCTCAACAATTCAAGCTGAAAGTCACAAATGTCTGCATGTTGAAGGTGATGGAGCATCTGCTTGGTGAAGTTGTTTTACCTCACTTCAGTGGCATACAGTGAAAATGTCACTATGAATAAATTATTTACTGGAGTGATGAAGTTAGACGACACTGGAGCAGTCAACCAGACAAATCGAATCCAATTACTCGATAGCAGTGTTAGAGAAAATATAGTGTTTTAACACACTCCAAGACTTATATATGAATTAAAAACAACTATAGATTTTAGCTCTAAGTCTACAATAGGGTGAGGATTTGTGGATCCAGGAGAGGAGACATTTTGAAACCCAAACTACTATAAAGAAGAGAGCTCGCCAGTACAAAGAGTATATATATCATTGTCTGGCAGCGGTTTGTAAAATATCTATAATTAAGCTTTTTATAATTTCCTCAAACATTAAATACACCCTGCTGTGTATATACACATTAATGGCTACTATTAGGCTCCAAAAAACAGTTGTATCTTCCAAATTGCGACACATCCATTAAAACTTTTTTTTTTTATACTTGCAGATTATCATTCAAGGTCTCTAAATAATCCAGTTTATAATCATCATTTTTCTAATCAAGAAACTACCAACTCCTCCTCATTCTGTGATTGTTATCAGTTAGTGAGAGTAGATAAATAATTAATATCTCATTTTGAAACAAAACTCCATATCCTGTGTAAAAGATATCTGAGCGTCAGATTTGGGTCAGGAGGTGAGTGAACTCTGAATGGAGAGAGATTTAATAGATGTAAACTGCAAAAGAAGACAGTGGAAGGGGGCTAAAGGTTCATTTTAAATGTAACCAGAGTGAATCAGGAGAAAAGGGACTGCTGACATGCATAGAAAGCTGTAACCAGAGTTGAGGGCATCATAGTGATGAGGTGAGGGTGAAGGTGAAGGTGAAGGGTTGAGGGCTCTTACACAGCTTTGTTTTTCAGAAACTGGGTCAAAACCCTGAGCTCAGCAAAGGGATGATTTGTAGGAGTTATTACTCATCCAGAATAAACAACCAATTGTTTATTTCTTTTTTTATTTGTTCACTTGGTTTGTTTATTTTGCTACTCCAGAACAACTCCTCTTCAACTACACTTACATGCTCCAAAGACATCTTGGGCTATAAAGTCAAACAACAGAACATCAGCCCTTTGATATTTTCTATTTTTCTTCCTCCTTTTATGTTATCACACACTGTGTCTCAGTATGACATATATTCTCTATCAGCTTGTTCCAGCTATTTACTGGTATATTAGGTTTACACCCAGTGAAATCTGCCATCTTCCAAAAATCTATGTTTTTAATGGCGACAACAAACAATTAAAATACTCTAGATATATTAGAAAATCATTTTCAGACTAATTGATAATGAAAGTAAGGGTTGGTTGCAGTCCTAGTGTTCAATTTCTATGTTTAATGTTAGTGGAAATCCTGTTTTTAGTTGCTATTTCACTGTATGCTGGATGTCAAATCAAATGTATTTGTAGCCTATAGCCCAATACTTATTTGCTTCAAGGGACCTTAACAATCTGTAGAGCATACGACACCCTCTGTCTATAGACCTCCACCCAAAAAACCTTAAAAGGAGGACAAATTAAAGAAACTTCAGGAAGAGCAACAGAGGAGGGATCCGTCTCCCAGGGCGGACAAACATGCAATATATGTCATGTGTACAGAATAAACTCACACAACACAATAACAAAAGGGTTTGAATCCTGAACCAAAAGAACAGGATATTTGGTCGTATCAGTGTCACCAGACTAAAATAATTCAGTGGATCCATGACAAAATAAATATGGGACATTTTGCAAACCTTTTTGAAAAACGGGGGTTTAAAAATGTATTTCATGACACATCTTTCCCTGCAGCAGCCTGACAGTGATGCCTGACAACAGCACCTTTACTTTTGCGACACTGTGAAAGGTGTGCCCAGCAAAACCAAGAAAAGTTTTTAGTGCCGCTTGCTCCAAGCCACCAGCTCTGTGTTGTACCTCACCGTTAACTCAAGAAACAATGATTTGCTTCAGCTTCATATAATGAGATGGCTCAGGCCAAAGGATTCACTATAGTGTAAGAAACTTTCATACAAAAGTTATCAAATATTTAGTCGTGTTTTTAACTGAAGTGCTGTTTTCTCGTAACCCGAGGCTGCAACATCTTGTTTTCCATCACTTATTAAGATGAAGGTGCCTCCATGGTAACATTTACATAAAGTTATATTGCTTAGTACTTTGACTTCTTTTTGTTCAGATTACACATTACACAGATTAGTGACTTTATACTGTACCTCATTATTGGAGAGCTGGTACCAAGGCTGTTTTCCATATGTGAAGATCTCCCAAAGAACAACTCCGAGACTCCAAACATCACTCTCTGTGGTGAACTTTCTGTACATGATGCTTTCAGGGGGCATCCAACGGATTGGCAGCATGGTGTGACCTCCGACCTTTGAACACAACACACACACACACACACACGCAACACACACACACACACACACACACACACACACACACGCAGAAGGAGAGAGCACAAAGTCAGTATAGCGTACAGTGAACGTACAAAATAATGACGATTTAGCAAGTTTTCTGACATGCGTTCTATATTCAGTTCTCTTCTATTCTTTTCTCTTCTATTCTGCAACATAATGCATTTTGAATGCATGGTCACGCAGCTTTTTCACATTTCTCACAGAGTTCACTTAGGAATTTCAATACATTTTAAAGTAGCACTGCAAACATTTCACTGCTCCCTGAGGCAGTGGAAAGAGGCAGTGAGCGAGGTTTGATGGTATGGCACAGCAGATTGCATTATCTCCATGACTGTAGCACACCTCACTCCTGATCAGTGTGTCATTTGATTTAACTGAAGGCTATACTGGTGAGAAAGCATTGCTTTAAATTCCCTCAGACAAAGAGTTTGAACGCCTTGGAGCTCAGAAGGAACGCACTAATTAATTGGTTTAATATGAAATAAGTTGCTGGACTAGTTAAATAGTCAAATGTGCGAGTCAGCAAAACTTTAGAAGTAATCCATTATAAATAAATATCTGATAGAGTATATCTATTGCGGTATATGCGAGTGTGTGTATCCTATGTGAGTGACATTTAATTCATTAAAACATTTTTTATTAGATCTTAAGTTGTAGCATCAAAACATCAGAGTGAGTTCCAGCGATTGTCAGAAAGCATAAACCAACACATGAGCCCTCACCAGGCACTCTGAGAGACCTTTGGTCATTTCATTAAACTCTAATCTGAACTGAGCTTTTGGAGCCCGTTAGATTGTTGTATTCATTTGCTGTTTTTACTTTTCATAAACACGACAGATCATTGCAGTCTCACAGACTGTGACTGTAGGCTTGAACCATGTTTAAACTAGGTTGAGGTTGGAGCGTGAACACTGTGACATATGCATGTTAGATATGCCAGTGCTTGAACTTTTAAACCTAACCTCCTTGAAGTGAAAGTGAATTAAACCTAACCCGGTGTACTGGCTCCATATATTCTTCCTGCCGTTACTTCTCCCCCGAACATGAATCTGCCGAACCATCTGCACTCCATTGCTCCGTACAGATAGCACAATCCATTATTTGGAGGTTTATGCCTGTTATTAATGGCTTGGTACCCACACTTGGCCTGTTTCTTTGTTAGTCAGTGGGTTATTTAATGGAGTAATAAAATGTGCACGGTCCATTGATAGCCTTCAGGTTCACTGGTACGTCTGGGGAAACATATCTGCCTCCATCTCTGCAGCTCTTACTCTCCATCACCGGGCCCTCGCTTCTCTCCCCGGTTGTCTGTTTCATACTTGCATTTCTTTTTCTGTCTCTGTCAAAGTCCATTGTGCTTTATAGGCAGAACATCATGAAGTACAGTATTGCCAAAGCAGTGTTTTACAAGGGTTACGATGTAAGAATAAGTATACAGAATACAACAGAAAAAGCAACAACTATTTATACCGCACGTGCACATTTTCCTCATCTTTTATATCCTCAGTCAGAATTATAATGCTATGTTCTCAAAAACAAATATAATGTTTGCAAGATCACTTATTTACTAGTCTCTACATAATTTATACTCTGCTGTTCCTTAAGTTCATTTAGCCTATTTGTAAAGTTGAGAAAGTAGTACAAAATAGTTTTGGAAGTTATGTTACAGCTCATGATGCTAACTTCTTTAATTGCTTTTGGTTGGATGGCACAACAGATGTTTCCTAGCAACAGATTTACACATTACTAAAGTCTTAGCTTCGTCTTTAATGGTGCAACCGGATTTAGTAAATCACTTGTTTGAAAGTACCAACAGCCGGAGTAACTGAGATTTACTAATCATCATAATTTTGCTTCATCACTGACACTGACACTGAAGTGTAGTTTAAGTGTCCGACGACTATAAAATGTTGCATTGCATTGTGGGATTAATAGCAGAATGCCACTTACACTACTTTTTTTTTATCGTGGGAGTTTTTAGGGCGCCGTATAGTACATTAATTTAACACTCCAAATTCACATCAAATTTGCTAACATTAAATATAGTGCACTAAATGCATTTTGGACACAGCAATTATTTATTTTATTTTATTCTATTGCACAGAAAGTTTTCTGACATTCTTTATTCATTAATGTGTCTGAACCCTCTCACATACATTAGTCTTTTTGTTTTATTCATCATGTCTGATCATTTCCCCTGATGCTCTGAAATATTAATATTTGGCTCTTGAACCGCAGGACTACAGTTCTTTTATGTTTCTTAACTGTGTGTACGAGAGAGAAGGGCAGGCTTTTCAAAAAGACTCTAACAAGGCTGCATTGAAAGTGAAAACAGAGGAAAGAAAACAAATGAAGGAGCAGCAAGGGGAAGCCTCAGATTAAATGATCTTGTCATTGCCATCAAATATAAAGAGAAATAGTAGACAGAACACTTTCATAGATTCTCACTGAAGTATAAACAGTGCATCTCTCTGTCATCAGCTCTCTCTCTGCTTCGTCTTTGCTGTCAGTGGATTCGTCGTCAGTCTTTGTCTCCTTTCCTGTTGCCCTCGCTCTCGCTCTCTCTCTCCCTCGTTCTCACCTTCCCTCTTCGTCTCTAAGCCCGCCTGTCTGTCTCGCTCCCGCTCTGTCTTATAAATATGCATCAATTTAGCTATAGACCAGCGCCTGAGTGTTCCAGGAAAGCCTCAAAAAAGGAGGATAAATAAAGCAGAGGAGGGCTGTGGGTTCTCTGTAGTGACCTCCTGGAGGCTGTGGTATCCATAGCAACTGGGCCGGTTTAAAAAGCATTATGGGATGTGGTGTGGGAGGGGCTTATGTGACTAACTCCGCCCACTCTTTGTTACACAGGAACCCTACCTTAATTGCCCTCAGTGTTGCTATGGAAACAAAAACTCTTTCCAAGATTGCTGGTGTGTGTGTGTGTGTGTGTGTGTGTGTGTGTGTGTGTGTGTGTGTGTGTGTGTGTGTGTGTGTGTGAGTGTGTGTGTGTGTGTGTGTGCGTGTGTGTGTGTTGGTTAAATATTTTTTTTCCCCTGGAGAAAAGAGCTTGTTCTCCTGGCCCGGCCACCAGATACAGTCAAATGGTTATTGTATTGGTTTGCACAACAAATCTAGTTTTAGGACATTCAAAGCACTTAAACACACAACGTGTAATTGTCTGCCACTGGGGGTCTCTCAATCAAAAACGTGGGAGTTGTTGTCTTCACCACCTATGTCGACATTGCAGTCAGCTTCTGCCGGTAAGGTTTCCTTCAGTGTTTATTGTTCAGGAGGTATTTACTGGAAGCCGAATTATCCGCAGAGGTCTCTTCCTCTCAAAAACAAACAGACCAGGTGATTTAAACCAGCAGTTCCACATTTCTCCGACGCTGTTCAACAGACAAGGACGTCCCGGAGGGGCTGAACGCTTGATTCTCTAATAACTTACAATCAAGACATTCAACGACTAAAATCCTTCATCCGGTTGAAATAGTCAAAAATTACCAAGATCTAAAAAGCGTTTCATAAAAATGTGTCTTGAAATGGCATTAAAGTCATTTTATGACGGGCAGACAACCACAACGCTGATGTATGGGCACAAGGACGGGGATATGACACCGTTACAGGAGACCTACAATTACGCATTTCTCTATTCTCGGGTTTTCCTCAAACTATTTGTTTTTAACAATTTTATCATGTGTGTAACACTGTTACATACTTTCATTCATGTAATTATGTTTGATGCAAGTGATAGCAGGTAATGTTGTTATATTAGAGGACTTTTTGATTACTGATGAGCTTTGAATGGCACAACAGTCAATATACCGTCCAAGTAGCAGTCCCTAGAGGAAACCTCATTTAGTGATATTAACTGACTCGACATTGCTGCTTTAAACTAGCAAGTCATTTTCCTGGCCACATTTCCAATAACCTTGGCTGACAAGATGGTTTGTTTGATTATTTTTCTGTCCACTTTTGTATAGGTTTATAATAAATATAGTTTGGCAGGTTTATGTGTCTCTTTATATGCTTTTAGATATGTGGTATGTATATAATAATAATAATAATAATAATAATAATAATAATAATAATAATAATAATAATAATAATAATAATAATAATAATAATAATATAACATTTTTCACAGTTGTGTGCAAAGAATTATTCTCTATATGATATATTTTATTGTGTCGACAGTATCATCTTCATGTTGATGTGCAGTGTTTTGTCTCGCTCGTGCACAGATAACTGCTCCACTATGGCCCCTCAAGGTGCTCCATTAAGATGCTGTTTTTCTATGTTGGTCGGGACCCAAAGACAGGTTGTAAAAAAAAAAAGCCCACACCATCCAAATGACTCTGCAGAGATTGTTTAGCTCTTCTTTGTTGCCAGTGTTTTTCTACAGTCTGTGTCAGCAGCGTAAAACATTCAGGCTCAAACGTTAAAACCCAAGCAGACATTTAATTTCCTTTCATCCTACACATTTGGGCATGAAATCAGTTTAGGGGAGGTGAGGTTAAATTCCTCCCCAACACACACACACACACACACACACACACACACACACACACACACACACACACACACACACACACACACACACACACGCACACACACACACATACACACTCACACACACTGAAAAATGGCTGCATGGAAAGGCTCAAGGTTTGAATTGTGGCATCCTTTCTGTCTTCTGAAGCGCTTGTCAGGTTCATTGTGTAACAAAGGATTCAATGACGTCACCCCAGCCGCTTTTAGTCCAACGCCTCTGCTTCTATTTCCCTACACAAATGCACACACACACACACACACACACACACACACACACACACACACTCACACACACACACACACACACACACACACACACACACACACACACACACACGCACGCACACACACACACACACACAAACACACATAGCACTGGGGGGGACGCCTCCAATTCCTCTATGACTCATCTTTGCTCCTGTCTGACGCAAGAGCATGACTGGGTCTCTACACACACACACACACACACACACACACACACACACACACACACACACACACACACACACACACACACACACACACACACACACACACACACACGTCTCTCCTGGATGCTGAAACATGAATGGATCACTGTGTTTTACCTCCCACCAGGATGTACCTCTCTTCTGCTTTGCTGTTTTCTCCCTGTCTGTCTACCTTTCTGTCCTTTTTTGACATTTCTTGCTGTTTTTCTGTCTCTAATATCCTGCTCTGTGGATGTCTAACGCTGCAGCATTGTGTTATTATTGACTATCCTGTGCACTGTACGCAGGCTGCCTTGCCTGCAGACCTCTCCTCTCCCTCCTCAGCATGTGTGTTGCTTTATAGCTCTATTACTGCCTTTTCTCCTTTTTGTGTATTTATTTGTGTCTTGTTTTCTTCCCTGCCTGGCCTCCCACCCTTTTCCCTCCATCTCTCTCTCTTTTCCATCTCCTTTCATCTCTCTGACACCCTCCCTCCTGCCTTCGTCTCCCACACTTCCAGCTCTCTCTTTCTCCCCCTCTCTTTCTCTAGTACTGCCTCGGCATACTAAACAGAAGTTCTCTGATTACTTTTCTTCCTGAGAAACGTTGGATACAACTGCGAGGCTCGCCACCACTGCCTTCGCCCGTTGCCATGACTACAGCCTTGGCGCTTAGCTTTATTGAGGAGGGGTGAAAGGAAGGAGGATGAGGAGGGGGATGCTGTGTGTCGTCACACGGAGAAAGTACAAAAGAAAGCCACAAAGGAGAGACCTTAATCTTTTTTTTACATCTTTAATTTGATGCCATGCAGAACTAGTTCCAAATCTAATCTCGACAGTGTTCAGAGAAAGACCCACGAAAAGTACAAAAATACTGGATTATTTTATTTATTTTTCTATTTTTTCTCTTTACATCCCAATTGTCGGGATGTAAAACATGTTTTTCTCAAATAAATTAGGCACCCCAGCTTTAACAACAAACATAACTAATGAACAGGCTAATTAGCTAAAATAATATAATAAAATTATAATATTGGATTGAACAGGATTCTTGGTTGCAGCTGCAGCTACAGTAGTGCGTCATCTTAACTTTTTATCTTAGTATTTCTTTATCTACACTAAGCATTTGTTCATTATTGTGGTAACATATAAAGACATGCTTGTACATCAAAAATAAAATGCATCAATCAACGGCCTATAGATCATCGTTATCTTTCTGAATGTTATTGTTAAGGTTATACTCTTTTTCCCTCCTCCTCCCAGTTGTCTGTCACTGTCACTCATGTCAGTGTGTCACAGTGGACGAGAGAAAGGGCAGGAAAAACGGACAGTCACTATCAATCAATCAGTACAATTTATTAGATTTCGGCCTTTTGGGAAGGTGATAGATTGCTGTTCAGAAGGAAAAGCTGCTAAATGTCCCTGCGACACACACACACACACACACACACACACACACACACACACACACACACACACACACACACACACATCCACACACACACACACACACACACACACACACACCCACACACACACACACACACACACAAACTAATACACACAATGTGCACGCAGATATGCATTTCCTCTCCCCTAAATGTTTGGGGAGTAGCCCTGGCATAGTCTGAATAAAGAAAATAGGATACACACATCACAGAAGTATTGTCAGTAAAACTCTTTCTTATGTTGTATCTTAGAGATATTATTTATTATATGTAATATTTTATGTACATAATATTTTAAAAGCCTTGAATATATTTACACTTTCGTTGATTGGCCCTTATAACATCACATATTATCAATGATCTTTAGGGGAGTTTGTGAGGTTTTTTTCTTTCTTTTCTTTCTTTCAAATATTACTAAATTGCTTTTATTATTATTTAAATATATTGGTGCTTGTCTACTTGACTTAATAAAATAATAGTGAATACATTTATATAGTAAAAACTTACAACAACTTTTCTTCTCTGCGTCTATATTTATATATACATTTACATCACAGTTAGCTACATGTATGTTTAACTTCACTGCACTACCTTCCACAGCAAGTAACTCCATCAGAGTCTGTCAGTCATGCCCATGCAGGGGAGGAGCAGAGAGGGACTCATGCAGCAGGGAAAGGGTAGAGGCTAAAAGAAGGGCCAGAAAAGATATCGACACATACACCTACCCTGTAGTAGTCAGTGCTGTAGACGTCTCTGGACATGCCAAAGTCTCCAATCTTTACCAGCAGGTTCTCGCCCACCAGGCAGTTCCTGTTGGTCAACAAACACACACTTAGTACACAATAATTGCAACAAGATGTTGTGCTGAGTTTAAATAAAGTTTGTGTTATATAGCTTGAGTTACCTCGACCTCTAACATATATATTTTTTATACCTGAGAAAAGTTTAGATGTCAGAATCAAATTTCTGAAAAGTAACAGTATATCTCTGTATTTTGATATGGTGTTGTTTCATTACATGAGACTCATTGAAACATTCACTCACTGTGGAAATACAAGGATATAAGGATAATTTATTTTCATTGTACAACAGGGTTGTGCAACTAAATGCAGTTATAGTCCAATTCTGCTACATAAGAAAAACAATAAGGAAAAAAAGTAGAAGCTCTGTACTCGGGTGGTACGACAGTGGATACTCTGTTGCTTGCCAGATGGCAGCAGGGTGAACAGGCTGTGGCTGGGGTGGGTATTGTCCTTTAATATTTAATATCTAATATAAAATTGCTGTTTTACAGAACATCAAGTCAAGTTTTCTCTACTGGCTACTATCTTTTTGTCTGGATTAGTTTGTGCATTGATATAATATTAAATACTTCCAAATGATGTCAAGTGTAGTCTAACCACATACATACATCTCAAGGACAACATGAGGAAATAGGATTCATTAATAGTCTTCAATAAGGCCATTTAAATAAGCACAGAGTGTAGAAACAGAGTAAGTGATAAACCTGGTGGCCAGGTCGCGGTGCACAAAGTGCTGAGATGCCAGGTAGACCATGCCAGATGCTATCTGCTGGGCGATGTGCAGCATCTGAGACTGGGTCAGCTCCACAGGTCTTGTGGTCTGGCCCTCTGCCATCAGAACCGCATCTGGACCGTGAGCCCTGCAAGGGAACATGTGGAAAACTGTTACGTGAGCCCGGTTCCTGTTTGTTGGAGTCATGTGTCGTCTGTGTTTCCTGTGCAGTGTTACTAGATATCAGCCTCGTATCAACCATGTCAAATATAAAGTCTGCCCCTCTATGAGAGGGTTCAGAAGATGAAGCTGGATTTCTTTAAAATATCAGTAGAAACTTCTCCTGTACAGTCTTTGTCTATTGATGCCTCTGTTTTCATGGCGACATTTCAGTCAGGAAAACGCTCATCATAGATTTAACCACGTATTGAAACAAATACAAATACAGTTAAGCTTAGCGCTGATGGCTCCACTCTTAACATGCTCCTCGGATTAGCCAGCAGTATGCTAAACCAAGACAGGGAGAGCATTGAAAACCCCCGATGAGAATATAAGGGGGGGCAAACCAATACATTGAATACCATTTTAACCTTTGTGCCATGACGGGACTCTAAACTAGAAATGTGGTGGAGGCAAAGCTTTGCCAGCAGCAGCGGTGTGAGGCAAAATCGGTGTAGCAGCTCCCAGTGAGGAGGGAGCCATGTTTAAATGCACCACCTTGTTGAAAGAATGGGCTGCGATTGGTGTGTGACTGATAAGAAACAATGATTCAATCAGCTTTGATCATAGTTGAGGTGTATGACTTCCATGTCTTGCATGAACTAACACGATGCTTCGTTTTTTAAAAAACATTTAAATTCTTCAATATGCTGCTATCTTGATCACATTTGAATGTAATGAAGAAAAGAGCCGTGCCTGAGGAACTTGTTGAGGTCTCCATGTTTCATGTACTCAAACACCATGATGAGAGGGTCGGTCTCCACGCAGACTCCATAGAAAGTCACAATGTGTTCATGTTGAAGGTTCGTCAGCAGCTCAGCTTCACGGTGGAAATCTTTCCTGGCATTTTCACTGGCCTCTTTAAGTGTCTGCACACACACAGAAACACACACACACAGAAGTGACATTTAATACACTGACGAATGTAAACCTCACACATTATGCCACGTACACTATTGCCAATTAGTCATTTTCACAGCACACCCAGTCTTCTGCAATTTATGTGGCTGATGTCGACAAGAAAATAAAAAAAGTGAGTGTCTTGCCTTGTAAAAGTGATATACAGCAACTCGGCACACACTGTGAAATTACTGGCACCAAGCATGGACCGATACAATGGCAGAGCAGAAACACATTTATATTAATGCAAGCCATTACAAAGTACAACACTGTTTACATTCAATTTAATTCCCTAGTTCCCCTTGAAATGAATCCCATTCTCCCATGAATCAGGAAATATGTCAGGGAAGTCGTCTCACGCAAGCATCTGTGAGAGAGACGGTATACAAGAGTGTGTGTGGAAGAGAAAGAGTTGCAGGAAACGAAAGTGATACGGGGTCTGTATTCATTTCACATCAAAAGAAGAAAAATGTAGATAATTTTTCTTCTCCTGCATGAATAATTGATTCTCTTCTTACAGTATATGACATGAATATACATTTGACTTCCACCTTGTGTGTGTGTGTGTGTGTGTGTGTGTGTGCATGTGTGTGTTTGTCTGTGTACTAACATCGCAGAGAGAAGCTCCTATTACACATATATGTTTAAAGGACAAGGAGAAGTCACTAAGAAAGCTCAGGATGAAGGAAACGATCCTCAACCTTTCAGCTGGAACGCTGAGATACCAGAAAATGAGATGAACAATGAGAGTAGTACCCACTCATATTCAACTGATAACGTATCATAATCAAACGAATGCGTGGTCATGTACATGACAGGCTGTAATGTGAGACTACATGATGATTATATGGTGGTTTACAGTATGCATACTAAATGAAAGCATATGCTCCAATCTCAGTCTGAAATTGATTTCAGATATATATTGCAAATCTTGGTTGGAGAGCCCCCTTGATTATAAAAAACATTGATACCAATTGATTACCGGTTATACCTTGTATTTTGTAACAAAACAATCATAAAGCTTGGTAATATTTGTGGATTTCTCACTGTATAAGAAGCCAGCAAAAATAATTATTGATAAGTCATTAACAAACCATATTATTGTTGAATTCAGAGACTTTCCTGTGAGCCAGAAACATCTACATTTGAACTATCACGCTCTGAGTCTCTTCATATCAATGCAGCGTTAATTCCCAGGCTAAAATACATAACATTGCGCTGTTAGTCATCCAGTGTGCGCACATTCAGGTCCCCAGACAAATAAGACGCAATCAACAACCTCGAGCCAGGGAATGTAGTGACTCACATTTACATGTGAAGGCAACATTATTGAAAGCGCTAGGTGCTCATGATTGATGGCATGCAAACGTGTATAGGCGCGTGCATATTTCCTCTGCACGTGTTAAAGTGTGCCTATGATCGATGGCACCTCGGTGTATGATATACAACAACAGTAAAACCAGGACCATTAAGGTCTATTAGTGAGTGTAGGTTATGTGATGTATTGTACATGTTTCTGTTATGTAGCATGCATGACAGAGTGCATCATAAGTACCGTATGTACATGAGTACTTATGATGGGAGGGGAGAAATTTAAAATGGAAAATACACATCAAAATACGAATCGCTGTTTTTTCTTTCTCTCATTATGCTGAACCGTGGAGAAACTATAATGAGGATTACATTCACTGAAAAACCTTTATGTACATTATTAATATATTTAATATATAATTATTTCATTATTTACTATTTAATATTTGACATTTATATTATTTAATGAATGTGTGTCCTTCATTCACTATAACAATGTGCATCAGCAAAGACCATGTTGCCAATAATGTAATTCAGAGAGTTCTGCTTGCGTCCCGAGAGGAGATGAATGTGTTTTGTTTGTGTTGCTTCCAGCATCTAAAACTAACCTCAATTTAATTACTGTACTTTCTACCAAAGAAATATTCCCTTTTAGTTTGTTTTGTAATTTGCATGAACTAAGTTAAACAAGGAGGTTTCCACCAGCTTTCATCACGTCTCCTCTTTGTTGATGCAGCAACAAGGAGGACGAGGAAAAGACAACCGGAGAGAAACGGTGAGTCATACCAGTTGACAAAAAGACGAGGACGAAAAGAGCATCGAGAGTGTGCTATAAGCAGGTGGTACATTAGCTAATTGATAAACAAAATCCGATGAATTGAGAGAGTCAAATCAATGAAGTGACTCTAATGACTAAATGATTCATCTGCATGCAACCACACCTATGGCAGTTTGAAAAATACACTTTATTTTTAGTGTAAGTTGAATACTTATTATGTAATGTTTTACCAGATTCTAGAAGCAGTACAGGAACGCACAGCATCTTGTTTTACAACCAAGAGCTGTGCTTCCTGGGATTTTCAGGTGCATATTTTACAGAGCGCTCAGACTGAGCTAAAACTAAGCTGGCAGCAAACATCAGCGGGCCAGCAAGCGGTTTAGGGAAAAGAAGGTGGAGGATTTGAGGAGAGGATGAAGGACTGCAGAGGAGAGCGAAAAAGCACTGCAGGTGAGAGTTAGAGGTGAGGAATGGAAGACAGAGGAAGTGGGGACAGAAGGAGAGGGAGGGGGGGGGGTCTCTCACAGGTCATGTATTGTTAATGAGAAGATCTCCACCAATCAGATCCTGTTTCACCACAGAGCATCCTTGATGGAGAGATGCATGGGCGGATAGATGTGATGCAAGGATGCTCTTTGGGAAAGCATTCAATTTGACCCTGGAAGTCAGCGGTTTGTGTATAATTCCACCTTTTGCTTCAAGAAAAACCATTGAAAGGAACAACTTTCCAACAATAGCAGAGGAAATGGAGGAGTCTTAAGAATGCATTTCATGCTGTACACTGTTCAGTTTTTTCAAATGTATATCAGACCCCATTGCAAAATATGGTAGAGAAAGGAATAACTTCAGCTATAATAATAAACATTATGGGCTTTATTTTGGTCCCATCAATCATTCTGTAGGAGCTGGGTTTTTCAAAGAAGCTCACATTGAAACTCATAAAATACCTTGTTTGTAATGCAGACAGGATGGTGTTTCATTTCAATATGTCCTTTGATGTCTATGAAATGTGTGTTTTGTTCAACTAAGTGATTGATATGAGTGATTCGTCACTTACACTGTACTGTTTGATAGGCTGTCACATTTTCAGAACAACAGAGCAAGAGAAAATAGTCTATTACAACAAATGTTAAGATACAGGACTGTTAGAAAACATCAAATATATTCACACAATTCTACAGTATAAAGTCTTCCAGCTAGACAATGTCTCTGTCATGCTTGATTCAAATCGTTGCTGTTCCATGAAATTAATAAACTTGTGTCTTTCATGTACATTATATACTTAGCTCAAGATTGACAGGAAAGGGGGAGAGAGAGGCGATGACATGTAGCAAAGGTCCTGGGTCGGTTTTAAACCTGGTCCACGACACAACCTCAGTGCTCTACCAGGTGAGCTACTTACCAGGGCGCCCGGGATTATAACATTTGAACAGTAGAAAGATTTGTTTACTCTACTTTTGAACGTAATAAAAAGTAATACGACCAGCAGGCCCTCAGATTACCTTGACGGCCACCAGTATCTTCTCCAGGTCAGGTGAGAGGTTGTAACACTCGGCCAGGAAGACTTTTCCAAATGCTCCTTCTCCCAGCTCTCTCTTCAGCACAATGTTGTGTCTCTTAATATGCTGGACGACTGTTGAAAAGAGCAAAGACAAAGAGAAAGAGAATAACTCCCATTAAAATGTTGCCATCTTGGTTTACAAACACTATGTAAGTTACATAAGGTCACAAAAACGAGATGTCTGATGCAGTGACACTGTACTGTATGTCTAATACACGTCAGGTCTTTAACATAACTTCTGAAGTGGAAAAGATGTAAAATGTATGGGGGCTTTATATATTTTTTTAATGTTTCTCTGCTTCGTCATGTAAATTTAAAAAACATGCCCTTCTCTCTCTCTGCTTCATGTGTGTAATCTCTCTCTGCCCTCTGCTCACCCACAGTTGGATCAGAGTCGACAAACCAGCTCTCTGTTGCTAAGTAACTTTTGACTCCATGCCAGCGGATTTGTTTTGTAAAAATGTTGGCAACTTATCATGATGATGATACAAGACTTTGTTCCACATAACAGCGTGATGCCCTGACTATCACCTGGCTAAGCCCTGTCTTTTTGACTGCTGGCCAGATGTGCAACTGTCTGCCTGCAATGAAACACCTAATTATCCTATAATACATGCACCTATAACTTCTTGAACACACATACACACACACACACACACACACACACACACGCACATGCACACGCACACACACACACACACACACACACACACACACGCACACGCACACACACACACAGTGTCTAATTCTAGGTGTACGATTGTGATGGAGGAGAATACACCCACTATGCAATATGTGTGTGTGTGTCTGCATGTGGGCTCTCTGTAAGGCTTTGAACACGTTCAGTTTACAGTATGACAGTATGACAGTATGACAGCCTGTCTCCTGCAAATCATTGTCTACTAGACTAATTTGGTTTGCCAGTTGGTCATGGTGGATGATGAGCGTGCAAGAGCAGAGCTTCGTTACGGGAGATGTGTGTTGTGGTTACTTCAGGTTTAGGCAACCAAAGCACGTTGGTCAAGGTTAGTGTCAGTTCTTGGTTAAATGTTAAAAAACAACAAGTTGTGTCTCGTGATTCTGTGATTCAACACACACAGTTGAGTTGTTTAACGTTCAAGCCAGATGACAATTTGCCCCTAAGTGCTTGAGTGCTTAAACATCAAGCTTTAGTTTCAACAAGCAGATATTGTGTCCCAGAGCAGAAGTCGTGTCTCGTTACTGTAACAAAGTCGGTTTTTGTGTACTGGTATTTTTTAATCTTACCTATATATCTATACAGCTCTTATTTTGGCCTTGCAAAATGAAGTTTTATCATTAGATACAATAATGAATCCATTATAGCACTGTAACCTTTTATTTATTAATATATTTACATGTGACATTGAAGTGGTTATTTCATGCCCAGTGAGGCAGTGGGCCAGAGAGGCAAAGAACAAGCAGAGAAGGTGAACATGGACCAGATTGTGGAGGTCGTCGCGGTGCACAAGTCTCACACAATGCTCGCACAAAGCCGCTGGACACGTTGTGTACTGTGTTTGTTTGCTTTAACATGTGTGTTTGTGGCTGCAGCCGCTGTGGCGGTTTTAGTGCTGATACATGATCTCTGTGTTGTCTGTTATTTTATTGGATGGTGTCATGTTATGTAATTTATGTAGTTAAATATTGTGTGTTGTTTTTTTTATATATAAGTACATTGTTACACAACTCATTTTTACTTGTACTTGAACATCTTAGTTTCCAATCCAGCCCGAGAGCATATAATGTATAGAAAACAAATGAAATACCTTGTCATTAAAGATTAAACCATTAGCATATATGTGCAAACTATAAAAACATAATGTTTCCATGAGAAAAGGTTGAGTGTGGTATCACTGTGCTAAACATCATGGATGCTATGTGAATATATGTTTAATAATATGTATATATTCTCTCTTCCTCATGACATAATTGTTTTCAGTTTAAAAACACCTGCAATTCCCTATGCAACAGCAACACACAATAAGCCCATATCCCCACAAGCTACCCACTATTTAACCAGATAATTACCTCACAGCATTTCCTCCTGCAGTGGTGTAATAAACGTTCATCCTTGAAAATGCCTCGCACCACTTCTCCTTAATTAACACCCTAAAATAGCAAATAAATTGATGTGTGCAGACCAATACTTCCCCTGTTGCCTTTCTTTCTTTGGCAGGAAGATTTGGTGTTTGTTAAAATGTGTCTTTATTGTTAGATTCAGAATGTGTCATTGCAACTCCTTTTGCATTCATATATTCAAGAATATTCCGTAATTGCTGCGCATAGCAATCAAGAACTTTTAAAATTAAGTTATTTTATTTTGTATGGCCTCATATCGTTCAAATTCTGCTTTCCAGCTGTCTGCCTTTGCCAATTTTACACTTCTTCTACCCTGCTTTCATTATTAAACTGTATCTCTTTGTGCAATGCTACACATCACCCCTCTTCTCTTCAAACAGTATGCCTATCCTTAATTAAGATCTACAGAAATATTATTCCCCATTTACCAAACTCTACACTCTCTGATGTTTTTCCTAATTAGTACCCATTTTCCATGCTTATCATATTCACTAATTTTCCCTCATTTAGCATCCCTCCATCAAGTCTCATTATCTTACTCTCACTTTCCTTATTTAGCACCCCGCAGCTCCATCATTTATTTCTCCCTGTTGCTGTTCCCCTCCTCTGCTAAACCTATCACTTTTTAATCAACATCCTCAAAACATTACCATCCAGGCATGTGTTCTTCCCCCATTCTGTTGCTCCATCACTCTTTTTTCCCATCACTTGTTTATGACGGTGCTGACAACATTAACATCACGAGGAATATCATTTCCCATCAACCACCTTGTCTCCCATATTTTTCCGTCTGTCCTTTTTCCTCAGTCATTTGATCTCTCCACACCTCCCGATAGAGCCACCACTCACACCTATCCTCCTCCATCAGCATCTTTATAAACAACCAAAGAAATTAATGTCTCGGGACATAATTATACCCGCTTTTCCCATCTGCCTCTTCTTCTCTCCCTCCTTCCCTCGTCTGCCCAATATCTTTCCATGAACCTGGAGGCTGACATAAAACTGTTTGGAAATGGTGTGTTTGGCAGATTGAACAAAGCAATATGATACTTTCTCTCCATTATATTCCTCATGCAGTTAATGTCATGACTCTAATTTTTACTTTTCCTTTTCACTACACCTCCCTCTATTCATTAACCGCTCCCAACTATGCGCCCTCCTATCAGGAGGTGTAGTTGTAGTTTAATTGTGACCTACATTTTCATAATCTTTGTGTGTGTGTGCGTGTGTGTAAATGGGTGTATTCAAGTACTGTAGGCACGTGTCGTCTTGTGAATAACATTTTCCAGAACAAAGTTAATCCTCATTCCCTAGATACAACAAAATACAAACCCCGTAAGATTTGCTGTGATGGAAACAATGGAAACATTGAGAGATACTGTAGACAAAGCCAAGAGGAAGGTGTAACACAACAAAGATGTGATGAAGAAAGGGAAAGGTCTTTTTATCCTTTGGTTTTACATTTAACACATTAATCCAGTTTTAGATAGGGTAGCAACTGTACACGAAAACCCACATTTTTTAAACTCATATGGGATTTGGCTGTTTTTAATACAAACATTCAAGTATTTGTTGCTTCTTTTCTTTTTTTACTCGGCGGGACAGGGACGGCCCCCTGTGCACTGTGTGGGAGGATCGCTCCCTGGCAATGGCTTGCCGTTGTCGGGCGCATCTCCTTCACGCCGCTTTGCTACGACCGGCTCTCGGTCAGGTTAATATTTACCATGAAGTCATAAGAGTGGTGTCAATCTTCTCATCTAACTTTCAGCAGGAAATCCTCACTACAGCCCTCCTTTAGTTGTTTGACATGCACACTAACATCCTGCGTGCATGTACTGTACATGTGGGGATAAAGAAACCATACACTACCGCGGTTACAACCTATGCAAGTCCAAGAGTGCTTTATTATAAGTCTTTGAAAAGACATGTGACACACTCTCAAAACACTCTAGCTCCTCCGATGTTATTATTGTTAATGAGGTGTTCACTTCAGAGGTAAGCTGTACAACTGAAGCTTTGCAGCACAGCTAACAGTTTCCGTAATTACACACGGATCCATCATCTCTGCAGAGTAATTGTTACTTTATTCCTGCCAGGAAGAGGGCCTAGTAGAAATGTATATTCAATAGTACAGGCCACAAGCTGGTTAAGGCTGGAGTTTGGTTCCTGGCATGCAACGTAGTGCCACTTAGCCAAACTGTGTCCATCAAAAGCTGCCTGGGTCAGAAAAGGCAGAGTGCCAAATAATCGGTCAGACACATTCAGTATTTATGCTGCCTGTCTGTGAGTCAAAGAAACATACAGAGTAATAGTTGTAATAGCTGTAATATATTAAAAACACACACGCAGCAGTACATTATTGACTTTCATTGATCCTCAGACTGGGATTTACAGCCTAAAGACAGGAATAAAAGCGTTATCTTTAAGTAAATCCTGCTCCACTGAAGAGGTCAACCTCTAGTCACCCCCATTATTATATCTCCTTCAACCTTGCTCTAATGAAAAAGAGCACATACACACACACACACACACACACACACACACACACACACACACACACACACACACACACACACACACACACACACACACACACACACACATGCGGTTTCATAATTTATTGCAACGCAAGGCCAAAGCCTGGAGATGCCTTTATCACTTGCCATGTTGATGGACCAGGTCAATATCCTTGTGTGCTCTCCGTCTGTCTGTTTGACTGTTGTCTCTTTCTGTTCTACTCATGTTTCTCATTTCTGCTAGATGAACTCTTGCATGTATGTTTTGCTGCCTTCGGCTCTGGTGATGTGTACGAATGAGTCACACATGAACGTCTCGTATTTATGAATGGATTTGTGCTCAACGTATGCTGGGGCGTACAGACACACACACTTACAGATAAATAGACTTTTCTCGCTTTTTCCCCTCAAAATTGACGGCTTATCGTCGGCAGCTCCAAGGTCATTGCCATGACGGCAGGAAAGCTGTTGCCATGGTAACCTCCGTGTATCACAAAAGGACAGTTGGCTTGAATACTTTGTAATATAAAGCTCATGATGGATTGATAAACGTTTTTCAACATAGTTCATTTGGGTACAAATTAAAGATAAATGTTTTTTTTACTCACATGTGTCGGTTTTGAGCAGGCTGTTTGTGCTCCTGAAGTACTGAGGGTTTTCTATCACCGGGATCTTGGTCATGCCGATGATTACCGCGTCGGGGCCCATCTCTGAGGATGAGGGAGTGTTGCTGCCGTTTGAGACATGGTGAAGAGGAGAGGCCGAGTCATCATCGTTACTGATCACAGAAGATGGTCCTGAGAGATCAGAGAGCGAGAGAGTTTTTTAATCTTTACCGTGAGAGACAAAACATTTCAGTACACATGGCAGTCATGTTAATAGTACAAGAAACCAAATTAAGTTGTTAAGAAGTTATTAGCAGAGGCTGAGGAGATGAGATCTTAAAGTGAGGAGAATAAGCTGTTATTATTGATCATAATAGACATCTAAGAGAAGGAGGGTTGTATTTTATAACATTAGTTTGAACATGTAAGATACAAAACGGACAGTATTCATGTGTTTTTTAGCTAAATGAATCACCCCCTAAGTTTTCAGTGACTTGTGAAAAGGCAAAGAGACTTAAGACGCTCCAATTGTGGTCAGAGAAGACAGTTTACAGTTTGTTACGATCATTGTATTTGACACATGCCTCACCCTCAAATAGGGCTGTAAAGGGTTAAGGGATCTGTATGCTTAGAGCATGCTTAGTTGTGTGTCTTAGTTGTACTTGTGTAATAGTTGAGCAGTGTCTGAGACACCCAAGAAGGAGTACTTTCCAGTGTCGGAATTGAGGTGAATTTCTTTTCCTTTACAAAGCCGACGAGTGCTAATGGAGAGTGCCAAACAATGTAGGGTTATCCAGCAAAAACCTGAACATTGGCTCTGCTTTGAAATGTGATTCGACAAGATTTTTATTTTTATTCTATTATATTCTACTATCATGACGAAATTCAGACTCGGCAGTGCAGTGCAGGGAGAAGCATAGCCACCAATTAATATCACAGTTAACGTGAATTACAGATGCACCTTGTCAAACTAGCTAGCACTAGCTGGTCACTTGATGCTTGCTATGCTTGCCCCGCCAGGCCTCGCTCCTCTCTAGCTCCCACCTCTTGTTTAAATATGGTCACTTCCTGCTCCAAAAAACCAAGATAGCGATGACTAAAATGCCAAACTTGAGGCTTCAAAGTTAGACTGTTACTGTTTGTAGGATGTATAGATGAGGAGGCAGCAGCTCCAATAGTGCTGACTTGAGAGCAAATTTGCAAGTGTGTGGGAAAACGAGTGACTAAGCCTGTAAAAGTCCCATTAGAGGCTCAGGCCTGTAGAAAAGCACAAGGTACTTTGTCAACAGTGATTGTTTTCATGTTTGACTGCTGGGTTCTTTTTTAGGTCAGGCTCTGCAGCATTTAATGATGAAGTCAAGGAAAGAAAGCGATAATAGAGTATTTCTACAAAGCTGGAGGGTAACCGAGAGAATTAATGGATGCCCTCAAAAAGACGAATGCCTGTAATCTAGGAACCTGGTGGAGTAAAAACCAAAGAAGAATCCATATTCAGTTTTCTTAGATGCTAAACTGTCATTTTATGTTGAAAGATCTCTGGAGAATTTGATTTTCTATATCAAAACTGAGATTCCTGTCATGTTTTCAGTGCACACTGGATATTAAAATTGTTTCATACAACAGACATTTTTTAAAGCAATAATACAGTGACAACATGGCATGAGTCAGACACTGAGCCAAACCCTTTTAACAGAAACATGTTTGTTTTAGCAACAGAACGGAGGTGTTATTAGATTATAATTAAGACAGTGAAAACAGTCCATAAAGCAGACTCCATCTTCACAAGTCACAGTACACCTTCACGGCATTGTAGCTAATTGTCTGTGTCTTTGGGTGGAGTGCCAAAGCAAACATTATCAGCTCTAAATAGCAGCAAAATGTGCAAGTGCATACTGGCTCACTCTCTATACTTATGTGAGAAACACACAGACACACGCACACGCACACACACACACACGCACACACACACTCACTCCCTTTTATTTCTAGTTTGTTTTTCTTTACGAATTATCACCAGGTCTGTATTTTTGTCGTTCACTCATCACAATGTACTTTGTATTGAAGATGATAAAATCACTGGAGGAAAAGCTTCCAATGATAACACATAAAATAACTTAATGATAACTGCCAATGCTTCTAAATTATCTTAATCACTTAGGTACATGGAGGGGTTAGAAAATTACTGCTTTTCAGTGCATTGTCCTACAAGTACTGTAATAAAAGCTTGTGAGTGATTCTCTAGTTCATGCTTCTAACTGATTTATGCATTCTTCACTGATTTAGGGGCGTGAAAGAGAGAAAATTAATGTGTGTGTGTGTGTGTGTGTGTGTGTGTGTGTGTGTGTGTGTGTGTGTGTGTGTGTGTGTGTGTGTGTGTGTGTGTGTGTGTGTGTGCAGTATAAGGATCTCTTAAAGAGCGTAATTGGGTGCTTCCATCAAGTCTTAGTTTTTCATCAGCTCGTCAGTTGCAGAACAATAACACTAGAGACAAGTTAGAGCATGGGTCTCTTCAGAGAAAGAAACATTATTCAGAATTACACCACCACACACACAGAGGGAGTGATGCAAAGTCCTTTCCCAGACCTCTTCAAGACACCAGCAGAAGACTGCAAACATTGCATTGTGAGTTGAGATTGATTTCCCATGAGCACAAAATACAGTAGATGTATTCCCTCTAATGTGGTCGGTTCAGCTGAATTATAACACTGGTTGACATCATTCATTTCCTCTGTCCCTGGCCTCATATCAGGCTCTAGTGCTGCTGACAGAGCTTGATTGAGAGGGAGAAACTGAGAGAGTTTGTTTGTTTGTGTTTGTGTGTGTGTGTGTGTGTGTGTGTGTGTGCGTGTGTGTGTGTGTGTGTGTGTGTGTGTGTGTGTGTGTGTGTGTGTCTGTGTGTGTGTGTGTGCGATTGTGTGCGATTGTGTGCGCTTTTTTGGTAACTCATGTGAGGATTGAAAAGGCCTTGAGAGAGAAAAGGAATGAGAGCAATCGCACAATCATTTGTTTCTTGTGAGTGGGGATGTACACACTTTTAGGTGCTCTGTGTTTGTGTGTCGAGCGGTTATGTTTTCCAGCAGCAACTTTCTGTGTCCAGGATCAGACTAGTATGCTAATGTCTCACTTTGAATGAATGGACCCTATAGAGTGATGAAAGGGGAGCCAAAGATGAATACCAAACAAGTGGTGGGGTGAATTAAAAAATACTCTTGAACTCTTTGCTTTCAACCAAATGCTCTTTGCAATTTTCTGATTTAACTCACAACTGTGTCTCATTTTGTTTTACATATTACAAATGATTGTTTTATGCAAATCTCCTCCAAAATCTCCTCTCCAAAATGTAAATGTATCATGATTTTGTAATGTATTGTATTACCCTCTTTATTCATGAAGAGGTAAAAAGGGGAAAACATTGCTAAAAAGAAATGCCTTGTTTTAACCTTGATTTTGTAGATGTTTTAATTATTTTTTAATCAATTAAATCCTTCAGTTTCTCTAAAAACATACTACACACCAGATATAAAGATGTTATTGTTTGATCGGTTTCATTCAAAACTCCAAGGACGCAGCAGAAAGTTTAATTATTGTACAATAATGTACTAACTGACAGCTGATACTAATCGCAATATTTTTAGACTTGAACATTTTATAAAATGTTCTTAAATGATAGATGTTTTTTGTTTCCCTTCCAATTGAGACTGTATCAGCATTACTAAATTGATGCAGTGATTTTGCCTTGTCACAGCTGACATTCCTAAACAGAAGAAGAAGAAGAAGAGATGGTTTCTTAAATTCCCTCACTGGATACATTCTGCATTCAAGAAATAAAGCTGTTAGTTTTGGGCTGTTTGAGTCGTCTTATGACTGGCAATGTTTACCGAGTTACTGAAATCACTCAACGTAACGTAAGGGAACAACAACAACATGCCGCACAAGAGAGCGCAGGCTATTGTCTGTCAGTTTGTGTGTGTGCTTGTGTTGGAAGGGGCTGAAGATCATTAACGCAGAGAGGTCCCAGGGTCAGATCGTTATAAATATCGTTAAGCCGAGGGGCAACAAGAGCCTACGTGCATATCTGTGTGTGTGTGTGTGTGTGTGTGTGTGTGTGTGTGTGTGTGTGTGTGTGCGCGTGTGTGTGTGTGTGTGTGTGTGTGTATGAGAAAGAGAGGTGGCAAAGGGTCCATAGGGAGTGACTTGGTAAAAGGGGGATGAAAAGATGTATGAGGGAGAGAGAGAGACAGACAGGAGAGGTGAAGGTATAAGTGGGGTCAGGTCACGACCCAACACTGTTAATAGACATGGAACCGATGTTTAAACTGGTGGAGACTGGAGCTCCTCGCAGTCTGATGGGGAGAGACGCGGGTTAACAGTCAATAAAATACATTGCCTTTGCTTACAACGTTCAAGTCATGACTGAGAGGTGGGTGGCAGGAGGATGAGCACTAAAAACGGCAATCATGTTGTTGTTGTTTTGAAGTCTATTTGTCTTTTAAATAATAGGTTAAGGCGTTAGATGTGTTGTGACGTTAAATGTTAAGGACATTCAGTGGACTGAATGTGGTGAAGATTAAGAGGGTTTCTATAAATTATGGATTTTGTGGGAAAGATGAATCATTTCAAAACCTTCAGCTGCTTCTTTAGCTTATTTTGCACCCGCCCAGGACTAATTTGCAACCACATGCATCTTTTCTACTTTGCATTGGCCTTTAATTGAATCGCACCATCTAACAACTTTTAATGATAATACTACAATTTTACTATTACCAATAAGAATGATGTCCAAAACTATGAAAATAACATCGAAGCTGCATGAAACTGCAATTTCCCATTTACGTATCATGAAAGCATGGAATTACTCATCACGTGGCACCATTGAAACGAGCCTTTCAAGGACTGTCACTACTGTGGTTGCGATAATTTATATATTGTAAGATTCTTTTTCGGGCATTTTATTCCTTTTATTGATTGTCAAGTGGAGAGAGATAGGAAATGTGGTGAAAGAGAGGAGGGTAATGGCATGCAGCCAGCCAGGAATGGAGCCAGGGACTCGCTGCTCAGGCCATTTGTGCTCATGTGGTATGCACCATAACCACCCGGCTATCGTCTCGCCCTGTTGGTGCAATTCTTGAACACGTTTGCGACCTGAAAAAACAAATGGCCCTGTGTCTGGTTGAACAGCTGTTTCTGTCAGAGGAGGATGGACAATACTGTCGTCTAATCAGAGTACAGCGACATTGTTAAATGAACGACCTCAAGACCACACGGCCTGCTTCATTAGAGGTTTATGTTGAGTGCTGAAAAGTAAGCAGATGTGTTTCGTCAACATACAGTAGTTATACAACCTTGTCAAGGTCCCTCCACTTTGATTGCCATGGGGATAATAGAAACTTGAGTGTGAAAACACAGGTGTTCAAATGTTTGGACAGTTGTTGTTACTGTGTTTCTGACTCATAGAAGAGAAATGGGTGCTGGGAATAAAATCAGCTGTTTATAGAAATCCAGAGACATTACAGGAAAATGATAGGATGGTAGCGCTTAACGAGAACTACAGATACAACAACAATGATTGTGAGTCACACACAGTGTTACACGGCTACGTCCACGTGTACAGGCAATTTCTTTAGCTCTTTAAGTTGCTGTTGTGACACCGGTGTTGCTGTGGGAGCCCGAGGGTTTGGGGATCTGGATTGGAGCAGGAGTTTTATGGCAGGAGCCTACACTGGAGCTGAGTTAAAACGATGACTGTGAGTGACTATATTGATCGCTCTAAGGCTCTCTGGGTACACCTCAGACAAACTGAAGCCATTTACTGCTGCATGTTGCCCAGGGCGATGGATGTAGAGAGGCTATTATGGGATTTAAGGACATCAGGGCCTGTCAGTCAGTCTGTTAAAACAGCTTGGTTGTCTTGTGCCCAGAAAGGAACAGCGGGAGCAGTTGTTAGCAGATAACAGTGGATTTCATGACTTGAGATTACTGTATTGGTGGTAGTCAGTCATGTCAGAGTGAAAGATTGTTTGAAATATGGGGTTCGGATACACTTCAGAGGTGGTGATGGACAGCCTAGATATCAGGTACAAGCTGACAAAAACAAGAAATTGAACAGGCAAGCGTTCAGGTCTGTAGTTGTGGCCATTTGGTACATTTACCACAACCATTTTGGCTCTAGCTGCTGACTGACAATTTCACAGACGCAAATCAAGAAACTTTGACTGTCATGTAATAATTTGCCTCTTGATCAAGAACGGCAAGACATTCCTTCATGTAAACCCTCTAATTATGTCTCTGATGGACGTTTTACACAAGCTGTCAATGGAGCAGTCACTCAGGCTTCAGGGCAAACACAGGACTGCTGCCACTGTTGACCCCAAAGGTCTTGGTGACCCCTTAAGCCCATCACAATACGTACAAACACACACTCAGAGATGACTGGTAACCTGAACTCCGTGGTCTCTAAACTGTGCTGTCACCCAGCCGAACACAGGAAGTAATCTATCGATTCAGGAGGGAGGGGGATGGAGCGATGCAGAGGAGGAGAGACAGCAGAAAGGAGAGAAGAGAAAAGCGTAAAGAGCTGCAGATTCACTGAGTGGCTGGCTGACAGATGGGGGGGATAAATAGAGTTTTAAAAAGACGCAGTGGAAGAAGAAAAATGCAAATGAGATTTTGGATTTTTAAAGCCTGATTTCTTTTTACGCTAATCAGCTTCTCTCTCAGAGCAATAAGGTTCTACATGAACACACAGTTTTCTGCTGAAGCTACAACAGTTTGGGTTGTATCGCATGAGAGATTTCTGTGTTTTGTTACTCTCACTGGTTTGAAGTGAGGCAGAGGTCAGCTGGAAAAGGGTGATGTCACATGTCCATGCACCAATCAGGATTTAGTTTAATCTAAAATGTGATGACAGTTGGGGGGTTGTTTGTTTATGTTTCCAGGCCACTGTCAATCAAACCACACCCACACAGCCCTGATAACTCAGATTAGTAGTGTTGATGACAAATAATAAAGCATGTTTTTACCAAACTTTAGCTTTGATCATTGCCTATTTAGTCATCAGAAAGTAAAAAAAAAAAGTCTCTGCACACCTGAATATGTGTCGGAGGAAAGAACAACTTGAATACAATTGAGAAAACTGCACACTATGTATCGCTTACTGCTGATATATTTATTAATTTACAACATATTGCTCTGGGCTTTATTGTCCACTTCATATTTTTGCATTAAGATTAATGTGATCCGTTATCATATTTGTGTTGGCAGATAATAATTGGTTACTGTTATCGGCCTTAAAATTCTGTATTGTGCATCTCCGAGAATATTTAATGTTTTCAGTCAGGGGCCTTACAGGTTTCCCCAGAGCTTTTGGAAACATTTTCATGGGATTAAAACATGATAAAATAATGACAAATGGAAAGGACTTATCCAAGAGCATTCTTCACATTTGTTAGAGGTGCAATTATTTCTTTAGTCTATGAAACTTAAAAAAATAGTGACAAAATGCCAATCATGACTTCTCATGATCCCAAGGTGATGTCTTTGTTTTGTTTAGCCAACAGTCCAAAAAAACAAACAAATATTCAGTTTTCAATAGTATAAAACCAAGAAATGCAGCAAATCCTCACATCTGAGAAGCGAGAAGCAAAGCATATTTGGCATTTGTTTCTATTAATTGCATTTACAACTATGAACAGCTATATTTTATTATACAATAGTTGAGCAGTGTGATTTACCTACCACTGTAAATTGCATGTATGTACTGACAAATGGCAGGTTTTGATAGTAAATAGCTTTGAAATAAATGTCTAAATGTTTTCAGAGAAAGTCATAAGGTGTTGCGTAAAAGTTATATATACAGCAAACTATTTAAGAGGAACAATGGAACTACAAAAAGGATATATTATGAGGCGTGAATAGAGGGAGAAGGCTTAACAAAGACGAAAAAGGGCAGAGAAATAGTGGGATTGATACAGTAGACGGGTCGAATTTCCTCTACGCTGCAGTTTGGTAAATGTCCGTATGAATGTCCCTGTACAAGCCAAAAATCCTCCTCCTCTCTGGCTTAAAACAGAGGCCTATCACTTTCCCCTTTTCTCTGTACCAACCACTGGTAAAAATAGACATTTCCTCTCCTCTCTCTGTCTCCCTGCGTCACGTATCTCTTTCCTCATCTCCATGCATGTGTCTACCACCTCGCTTGCTTTCGTCAGCTTGTTTTTCCCCCCACATCCTCCTCTCTTCCTCTCTCTCTTTCTTCCTTGTAGCCCCCTCAGTCTGATCTTTTCAATTTTTAATATTCAACCCACATTCACCTTCTCATATGACACACTGGAAGACCAATTCCTCCTACTGAATAGACTCGGAGGTGGTCAGAGATGTGAAAATGAAGATGCAGGGAGGGAGGTGAAAGGAGTTAAAGTGAGAAAAAGTGTGTTGTGTTTCCGGTTCTGTAATATCGGGCATATGTTCAATATGGAGGAAATTGCCTCAAATAATTATTAAGTACCCACATTATAACAGAATCACATCTCAACCTTTGTTTTTCAACTGAAATGACCAAACTCGTCTTTAACCTGTTAAAAACTTCTAAATTAATGATAAATAATAAATAAATTCTTAGAAATCTTAGATGTCAATATTCTTAATCTATTCAACCCACTGTGATGGGTTCAGTCACAAAGTACCTCAGTATACATTTAATGTACTTCAGTTAAATATTTCCATTATATTTTACTTTACTTCTGACTCTACTGCATTTATTTGATCGCTACAGTTTCTTTGCCGATTCAAATTTTACAAGATGATATTATACAATGTGACACGTTGTTACAGATTAAACTACCCAACAGTTAAAACCTGCTCCGCTATGGTAGTAAAATAATGCTTTTTTGTGAAATAAAATATTTTTTGGTTATTAATATAAGACGTTTACTAGGGAAATGTTGTTATTATACCTAATATGAAATAGGCTATTAATAGTAACTAATAGCTGTCAAATAAAGTTGAGGATTAAAAAGAGAAATATTTCCCTCTGAAATGTAGTGGAGTGCTATATAGTACTGTAGCATCAAAGGGAAATAAGTTAAGTACACATACTGTATCTCAAATGTGTGCTTCAGTACAGTGCTTTAGTAAACAAGCTTTGTTAGATTCCACAACTGTCTGTAATCTACAGTATAATCTGACACGTATTCCCACATCACACAGCACTTGGCCAGGTGTGCAGAGATGAGAAAGCAATCAGGATTTAAACTTCTCTCTGTAGGTTTCTCTTTTCCTTCTTTGCACAACTATTTCTGTCCCTTTTTATGTGAACAAACTGTGCACAGATATCCCCATATTCAAACGATTATCGCACTTTACCCCTGTCACCTTTGAGTGCGACCACCAGGATTAACTATGAACACTGTTTCCTTCCAATGTGATCAGAATACAAATTGTACAAAGTTGTTCCTTTCACGCACGACCCAACCTTACTACTCTTTCTGCATACTATTGATACCTAAAACACATTTTGATAATATACTTTAATACTTCTAAGTAGCAAATTTTGTGCAGGACATTGACATTCATGCAGGTGAATATTGTTTATTTTAAGTCAGTGAAGGATCTGGTACTTTCTCCACCACTGCTCTGAACCCATTAGTACTTATTGTTCAAGCTTTACCCATCCATATATATTAAAACTCATAAACTCCATAAGTAAAAAAAAAAAAAAGGTTTCTCCTGTAATTAGACTGGGACAGTGGGACTGTCCTTAATTGTAAGGACAGTCCCACTGTCCCAGTCAGTAAAAAAGGAAAAGCCTTGATGACTTGAAACATTGTTGCTGCCTACAGTTTACAGACAGAGTCAAAGAGACGGGAAAGGAAAAGACGATTTACAGAAAAGAGGAAGTACAATAAAAGAGGATTTGGATGTGGCATTGATTTCAAAGCCAGAATGGTAAAAGATGTATCCGGTTTCATGTATTATGTTTGACTGAGCCTTTTGTTCTGATACATAGAGAAACACTCAGTACAAAATATGCACCGACACACTGACGCACATCTAAAAGCTCTTGAACTTTCAGATGAAAAAGACACATTTACACACGAGGGACACCAATAAATGATTTCTTTTATTGAAAAGAAAACACACCTTTCTTTCTTCTGAAGAAGAAAATATCGTTTTCAAATTAGCCTTTTAAGTAATTATACAGAACGGACTTTTGAACGCAGCTTTAATGCCACAACAACAGTTTATTGAAGAGGATCAAAGCCAAAAAGTCCTTGTCACTCGAGCTGTTTTTTCTGTTCAGCTTTGCCTTTATGCTGAATATCATGATTTTACATGTTTTTTGCATCCTGACCATAGAGAGGTATAACATTCACCATTGTGCAATTACTTAGATTTATTGTATAAAATAATAATGTTGCTTTAGGAACTGTGCTGCAGATAGGTGACATACCATTGTTGATGGAGACACATGAAACATTAGGAATGATAATGTGTGCCACTAACACATGAAGGTAAAACAGGCACAAAACAATAGTATTGTGTATCAGAATGTACAAAGGAAATAAAAAAATGACACATACAATAAAGATAAATCATAAAATAACATTCACTTCCATTTCAAAACCTATTATACTGTACTGTTATATTTCCCAGTGTTAGCATTTTGTAAATTGTTTAGCTCAACATCTTTAACAATCCCAAGAAAATCTAAAATATGCAATTTACAATGGTCAAACATAAAATATGTACAATTATGTGCAAAAAAATCAAAGCAATGTAACTCTAAAATGAGCCTAGTATCCTTTTTACAATAGCAACACTAATGGGTTTAATGGACAATAACTTATAGCTTCTGAATGTCAATGTACTCTATTTAGTTAAATCCTACTGAGGAATCTTGGGTAACCAAATCCTAAAGTTAATGAATGAAAGTTGCCTGAAATACGAGAAAATACTGGACTAAAGTTAGCTTAAAATACTGGACCAAAGTTAGCTTAAAATATGGACCAAATATTTTTCATGTGCAGTCGCTCCCACTGGAGCAAACCCTCACTTAACTTGAATCAGCCTCATGCTTCTTTTTGTTCCTTTTTTATAAAAGAATAGTTTGACATTTTGGGAAATATTACTTAATTGCTTTCTGGCGAAGAGTAAGATGAGAAGATCAATACCACTCTCATGTCTGTGCTTTGAATATGCTGCCAGTTAGCTTAGCTTAGCACACAAACTGGAAACAGCTAGCCTGGCTCTGTCGAACAGTAACACAACCCGAACATGTTTTATCTTTTTGTATCTTTGGTTTTTCACCAAAGTTTGAACTTTTACTTTAAGTCTGGACACGACAGACGTTATGTTTTTTTTTTTTACTGTTTTTACAGTAGGTATTTAAGCTAATGTTCAGTCCATTCTGTATTTTCATCAGTGAAGTTTAAATACTTGTCATGTCACATTTGGTAGTTGTTTATCCAAGTAACTGTTCTACCGATATAATCCGCTTTGCACTAAACAGTAATGAATACAAAACAAAAGCATGTCTGCAAATTATCAAATTGTAATATATGTACTATACTTTGATGTAAAAAAAAACCCATAGCTACAGTTTAAATACTCGTAGCAACAGACAAAAAGTTACATTCATGTTGCTGATGAAGCTACAATTTTTAAATATTTCTGAAACAGACTCATAATGTGTGTGATGGAAGTTTTCCCTCCATATACACAATCTTTCTTTCTTTCTCAGTCTATCATTCTTATAAACACACACACACTGATGCGTACATAAACGCAGCCTTATTAATACCACAGACACACACAAAAAGCACTCACACTTCCCAATCTCCCCACTCCATTCACTTTGACTTTCATTATTACTTGCTTTAGGGCTATTTTAATTAATTTTATTTACCTTTTGTTTTTATTTATTCATTGTGTTGCATTTTTTATATAGTCTTCACACGATGGGTTTTGAAAAGAAAATGTCTTTTGGTTTCTGATGCCTAATTAGCACTTGTCAGTTTGATTATTTTTCCCTTTTTGTAAGCCCCAAAGGGATTGTAATGTGGGGTTGAATCTAATTATGAGCATACTAATCTTTTTTGAATTAATACACCAGTGAACTAAACCAACAAATTAAACTGACTGTGAAGGTTTAACCAATCAAATGTTCCCTTCACATATTTGATTCAATCAATGTCTCACTGCAAAGGCTTCACAACGCTTTGGGAGTATATCTGTTAGTGTTATAGCAAAGTGTTGCACTAATTTATAAAATAAAAACCACCACCGTAACAGGTGTAGTTTCACCGTCACTTTCAAAAACACTCTCAACATTAAAGAAATGTACCTTTAAACTGAAGTATATGTAAAGTATTAACACTAAGTGCACTTCGAACAGCTAACGTACCACAGTATGATCAATGAACATCACTTGGAATGTGAATTTTTATACATAAGTGAAAGTCCAACCATGTTTTTAATGGATGCAGAGGCTACTTAAGTGCACACTTAATGTAAGATAATGTGAATTAAATACATAAATCATCTGAAGACATAATATGGTGTTTTATTTAGTTTTTTTCCAGATTAAGTTTTCTGACCAGTTTTTCTGTCTGGGGTTTGGGATAAACAAGGTTGAACTCTATTAAACTGTGACTCACTTAAAGGCCTCTTCACCCCCACCTGCAGAAAGGGTGAAGTGTGTGTGTGTGTGTGTGTGTGTGTGTGTGTGTGTGTGTGTGTGTGTGTGTGTGTGTGTGTGTGTGTGTGTGTGTGTGGCGGGGGGGGGTTGTGGGGGTGTGGCTGTGTCCTCCCATATACTGACTTGACATTTGAACAGATGGTAGACAGTAAAATGCTACCTACATGTGCGTATGTGATGCTCTTAAGCACTTGACATGTGCATGCAATTATTAATTAATGTCTGCAATCATGAATATAAGCATTTACCTGTCTCCATAATGTAACTGAGATGTGCAGCATTGTATCTATTCATGTATCTAAAATGAACATGTGTGAGCAACAAGGACACATTGAAGAAAGTGCATTAAAGCTGCCTTCACATGATAGGAAATGTTCTCTGCGCTCACCGTGAGGTCGGGCGCAGAGCCTTGCAGTGAAGGCAGATAGTTAGTTTTGTTTCTATGGTTACCTCCCCTGCTTGCCTGTGCAGCTTCATACAGCTGTTATCTAAATGATTGTGCTTTGAAAGGTCAGCAGTAATCGAGGTCAAAGTTGAAATAATTTGAACTTTGAGCGCGGTGCTCGGTGCTCGGCGGCAATTTTGAGTGGTGCGCCACGCCTAGGGTAGCGCTTCTGCCTAGTCCTGAGGCACCGCTCGCACCATAGGAAAAACGGCAGCTTATGTGCAGTATAAATGTTCCTGGGTCTTTATGTGTGCACATGTGTACGATTATAGACAGATGTGCATGTATGACTGCATCTGTCTCTCAGAGAGGAAAGGTGGGTGGAAGGCAACGGATGATTAATTTAACAGAGAGACCTCAATTTATGATCTAGTGTGTGAGTATTGGAAACTAATGAGGTGCGTCTTCCCTCGTGAGTTACGGACAAGGCAACTAACATCTTATACATCCTGTACTGGAAAAATATTTAACCCAAAAAACACTACCAACATTGTTTGATTTATAGAGCCACTGCCTTTCCACTAAAACAGAGCTGGAGGAGGGGGAGGAACACGGATCTGTCTCGTGGAGGATGTGCTGGATGTTTTGACAGGTGTGGTGAATACCTGCAAAACTAGTTTGACGGTTATGCCGCAGTTTGAGAGCACAGTTCCCAAACAGTCAGGTAGCTTTGCCACTCTTGGTATTAACAGTCTGTAAAAAAGACTTTCAGAAACCTTTCAGATGCCCAACTCATCACATAGTTTTCCTTTTTTAGCATTTATTGTACGCAAGAGCGAGGCAATTGGAAGTGTAGCTATTTTCTCTAAAATGCGCTCCCATATCTCTGATCACTTTTATTCCTTGTTCTTACTGTGACTTGCAGCAGCGCCGGCTACACTAACAGGAAGCTGCTGCCAAATTTAAACAAAATCCCTTTTTTCTTGCTCTTCAAAGCCTCTTTTTCTTCCCCAGTCTGCAAAGAGGTTTTGGTTACTCAGTTTAATGAGCCTTAAAACTTCTTCAAACTGTTCTGCTCTATTCTCTCAGTTCGGCAGGATCACCAAGAGCAAGTAAAGAGATCGTATGCCTTTAGAGTTTGGATTTGGTGTTATTATACAGGGTAATAAAGGGTCTAAACAAGGAAGTTGGTCTGAGTTAAAACAAGACCCTAAAAGCAGCATTGTTTACAAAGTGTGTAGTGTGCACCAAGAAATATTAAGCTGGGTATATCAGCACAAATGGGCAGTGTGTCTACACTAAAGGGCTGAGTGTTATAGAGGTGGGAGGCATGTGTGTGTGTTTGAGGAGAATGTAGGTTAATGGCTGTCTCTGTCCCTCTGATGTGAATAATTCATCCAATGGGAAGCTTTCATGTGTCTCTGATTGGGTGATCAGGCTGCTGCATCCCAGGGCTCTACCTGCTTCTTCTACCTTTAGAAGTTGATAATGGACACCCTCCATCTTACACTGTAAGTCTGTGTGTGTGTGTGTGTGTGTGTGTGTGTGTGTGTGTGTGTGTGTGTGTGTGTGTGTGTGCGCGTGTGAGTGTGTGTGCATGTGTGTGTTTGCACAACCCTGTAACCCCCTACCTCTCCCTTCATTTTTTATATATAGTTTTTTGTTTTGTTGGTTGGATATGGCTAAATAACACACTCTCGCACACACCAATACAGACAAACACAAGCAATCTTTCTTTCAGTCTCCTGTGTGTCCGTCTCCATTAGCGTGAGACCAACTCCACTGGGATGTTCTGAAACAACGCACAGCCTGAAGGGAAACACAAAAAACATAAACAATAACAAAAAACAAAACAACAGTAACAAAAGAAAACAACATAAATGTAAAATAAATTAAATAATAATGATGATGATGATGATTATGATGATGATAATAATAATAATAATAATAATAATAATAATAATAATAATAATAATAATAATAATAATAATAACAACAACAAACAGATTTTGCAAGAGAGGCTTATAAAAGTAACTGCTAGTGTGAGTACCACAAAGACTTTAGCTGCTTAGTATTTGTTATAAAAGTTGTTTCTGTAATGTTGTACGGTAGGGTGGACAAAGAACACAAGGCTTTTGCAACATTAAAATAACATATCATTTAGTCATTTCATTTAGGTTTTACGCCAATATGTCAAATGGAGCTGTATGTTAATATCCTTGTGTTGTTTTTCCACCCTATATGTGCACGTACTGTGAGTGAAGAATCTTCTAGGTTAATACATCTAGTATTAGAGCAGAAAGGGTTTAGTAAATTAGCCTAATGTTATTCACAGCAGAGCGGCACCAGACTTCTTGTAGTCAGTATACCTGGCAATACAATAGAGTACTTATGATATCTAGAAATATTGGCTCATACATTTGTGGCTAAACATGCACAGGGGATACTATTTTTCAATAGTTTCAATTCATCAATTGCAGAAGTGCAATTAGCCTTGTAGTGCAACAATTGAACACACAAACCGGCACTCAGGTGTTGCAAAAAGGACAAATGGTAGGAAACAAACGGACAATCAACAACAGACCGAACCTCCCGTCATCGACAGATTAACCAATCAATCAAGTAGGGTTGTAGCAATTTGAGAAAACACAAACTACAGAGTGTAATCTCTAAAAAAGATTGTGGCCTCAGTTAATATTGGAGTCAATGGGGCAGTTGGATGGCACTTTGAGGCTCACAGATCAAAATGTGTAAGTCTGTTTGCTTAGATAGCTACATTGTCTGAAAGAGGACAATATTTTCTACATCAATGTATGAAAGAATTTTACTTGTGGAAGTAAGAGGAAGTTGAAGATAGATTTTTAAGAACATTTTATAAGCTATACTCCACGCGTACGAGGTCACCCACTGTGAACAATCTGTTCATTCATTTGAATGGGGTAAAGATTCCCACAATTCAATTAAATGTTTCTGAAAGTATGAAGGATACAAACACTAAAAGAAAGTCAGAGAACGTCCTCAATGCACTGAACATTTTGAAGTTCAAATGAAGTTGAACGGTGTAGAAATCATGCAAACATGCTCACAATGCTAACATGCTGAGAAGGTATAATGTTTACCATTTTCTTCAGCTTAGCTTAGCCGTGTTAGCGCGCTAACATTTGCTAATTTGCGCTAAACACAAAGAGATTTTAAAGTCATAAACCAATGTCTGGACGAAATGTTGAGCTACTGGTGGTGCTGGAAACACTCCATCATCTCTGTGTGTTATAATATTGAAAATATGTATTTATCAATTATGCAGTAAAGGTCATAGCCAGTATACAGATCAACAACAGAGCAGCTTCCCACTGAAGTGTTTATTTGATTATTATTTTAAACTCACACTAGGGATTAAGTGACCTTTAACCAAAACCTGAACAATAAACTTATTGATCCTACACACATCTGAACTTCACTTTATAGCCCTCGACCTTTCCACTGCACCCAAATGAATGGAAACACTTACATCTACTTATGTTGCTACCTCGTACTACAGAACACAATGGGCTGCTTTACATATCCAACTTTTTGTCACACCTGTGCCTGCAAAGCCACACATGTATAAAAGATAATCAGCCTCATGTTTCTTTGGAAAAAGTACAGGCTGATACCACCACCTGGCATGTCACCGTGCCAGCCAAACATAACACCCGTATCTGTTTTGGAGGATTATGTGTACATTACCAACCTGTCCGTTTACGACATAGAGTCAGTCAAAAATTATTACAACCTCTCCGCTGGATATGGTATAAAGCTTTAAATGCAATCCAAATATCTGAGAGAAAATGAGAAATGTAATCAAAAAACCTGTTGTCAAAGTTTGTGTGTGCGAGGCAACTGTTGAAAGGTATGAGTGAGTCATGTCTCGCAAAGCACCAAACAGATGAGAGGAGAGAGATATGGATGAAGTGAAAAAAAGGGAATAAAAATTCCATGTGTGACACAGCAGGGGTCTCAGTTACATTTGTTTTGATTTCCACCTGCAGTGCTAAAAATGCCTAGCTAGATTTTAAAAAACATTACTTCTAATCACTTATTGTTTGGCCCACTGTGTTTTAGAGGGGATGTATGCCAACTCATGCAGCTATTTAGATTTTAACATTAGGCTAGTTTAACAGTGGAGGTAAATTCTTGTAGTTGTGGCGTATCCCTCCCAGGAGAGGAAACGGTCAAAGAGTTTAAGCAGTCCTAAGAAACTCTATTGCACAAAATGCCGGTTTAATCAGAGATACGTACGTTCCTCAAGAGAAATGCTTACTCTATATTATACTTAAATGAAGAACGCAACTTGTTTCGGTCCTAGCCGGGCGGAGCAGTGCGGATATTTGGCAGGTTTTTTTTTTTACATGAAAGAAATGACAGAAATACAAGATATAGAGCATTATGAATAAGGGATGAAAACCTACATCAGATTGTGCAAAACCCTTGTTTATGTCCAATGACAATTACAAGTAATCTTCAACTATTTCAATAATGAATTGATCTTTACAGGTTTCAAACATTCCTGGTTCCAATGTGAACATTTCTCTTACTGTATGTACTATACATTACTGTAAACTGAATATCTTTAGGGTTGACTGGACACAATTAAGAAATTGTCATAGACCAAACGATGAACTAATTAAAAAAATAAAATAAAACGTTAGTTGCTGCCCTAATGATGATGTTTGTTTTACACATTTCATGTTAATTATTACTCGCTTTCGACAACATTTGTGCACAACAGCAACTGTAGGATTAAAGTAAGGACAACATCAAAATAATTAACTCCAGTGTACCTCATGTAGCTCCTATCCAAAAACTAATGAGGGCCAGGGGTTAGGAGAGTCTGGGATGGAGGTGATACTCATCCTCTATTAGATCTCTGTTTGCTTATTGAAACTGAAAAACAACACTAATGAATAAACAAACAATACTGAGGGATACATCCAGATTGTGTTTAATCGTACGGTAGCTGCTTGTTATTTCCTGTCCCAAAACAATATCTGCACTGCTGCTGCAGGTTTTAGGAAGAAGGATGTGTAATTAGGGAGCTTGTGCAGTGGAAATAAAGTCAGACCAGGAAAGTAATGGCTGAGACGTCAGGACAGGAATGTAAAGGAGAAAACCATTCCAGGAAGCTGACACTTTATGATAAAGGACAGGGTGAGGCGAGCCAAGAACAACAACCTGCTTTCCCCCTTAAGCTGCGATTGTCGTTTCTGTTTTGTGGAAAATTGAGAGACAAATGTTGCAATTTGCAGGAAAAAACTCAACAAACTTGTCTCCAACACTCAATTTACTACCACTGAGCAGTGACCACAAGGACAAAACATTATTTCCCCCTCAAGGAAAGTTTCTTGAGATTCACATAGTGACCTATTAACAATCCAACAGAGACAATTTGTGCCTTAATTTGTACCTTGACTCTACAATGAGTCAGCTGAATACTTAAGTGTGCAGTGAAAGTTTAGTGGATTAACAATCCCAGGACACAGCAGAGGAATGTTACATCAAAGGGGTTTATTGGTATCGCAGAAGGTTTCCATGTGATGGTTTATGCATTTAGCAAAGCCAGAACTGGGTCAGGTAGCAACTTCTTAACTGTAAAAAATATCTTTATCGGTCCAGAAAAGTTTAAGCTTTAAACTAAAAAAAGTCAGTAAAATGTCACTAAGTAACAATGAATAGCAAAATGACCTCAATCCAACTCTCTGAGGACCAAACTGAAGAGAAGCAGGAAGTGATAATGGCTGTAGCACTGGCACAGAGCATCACCAGGGAGATAAAGTGTTTGTCACTGATTGCAGATCATTAGACAAATATTGAATATGATGACTACCAGTAATTGTTTCTTAACTTGTCCAATTGCTTTCTGTATCTTTTTTCTTTTTTAAGTTGGAGGTTTAATAATGAAAAGAAGCTATAGTTCCTACAGATCTGGCCTGATATGGATGTAAATATCCTCAAATTAAACCTGAAAGTCAGCAATTGTACTGTTTTTATCATCGTACATTCTGGAGGAATAAGCCAACACAAAGCCCTAACAGTGTAACCACTAACAATGTAAATATATGAAATACTGGTGTGTTATGGGGTGTGTTGTTGTGTCAGACATGAAATCAAATCAAATGTACAGTTGCATTTGTCACAGTGTGTGCAGACATGTTTTCCTTCATACGTCTATTTATAGACCTGCACCTGTTCGTTTCTACTCTCTCTCATCGTTTATACCAGCAGCTGCTGTTAAATATTTCAAAAGAAATACATTTTGGCATTTCATATGTCACGTTTTTGATGCTCATTATCTCAAAGCAACACACCACTCAAACTCAAAGTTACAATTTCAACCTCAAAAATTCACATCAATGTCATGTTTGGCTGCCAATCACTGTCAGTCCTTGTAGGAGAAGGGAAAATGTTTTCATCCTATGACTCACTTTATAAACGGAGCCAATAAATAGTGCAGAAGATCTCTCAGTTCGAGGCAGCATGCTGCAGTGATGCACTCGGGCTTTACGATTTGACGTCTTTCCTCTGCTCCCATCTCAGTCTGCTGACTTTTGTCGGTCCCAGGTCATGTGTCCGTGTGCGTTTGTGGGTGCGTGTGTGTCTAAAAGTAGTGATTCACTCGTCTCCCAGACTCAGCTAGTGATAATGATTTAGTTTTGGAGGAGCGCAGGTTGGCAATGACGCAGGTTGCCATGGCAACAGCATGCAATGGGCAACGGAAGTCGTCCATGTCACGCTACAGACGCTCTGACACACACACACACACACACACACACACACACACACACACACACACACACACACACACACACACATGCAGACGCACACATGCCACATGGCTCCATGCACTACAGGATCCAACATCTCAAATGTGTCAATTTGCTGATTTTCTAAATATCTTTCAAAACAAGCAACTAAAGAAAACATTACGTTACGTTGGGCTTCGGGAATATTTTCAGACATTTCATAAATCAAATAATGAATTGATTAATCAAGGAAATAATGAAAAACAATAATTGACAATGAAAATAATTTCTTGTAGCGGCTCTAATTTGCACATATCTGTACTTTATCCAATATAGACTTTACAAATCCATTTGTGTGATAAGACTAATTTAACGTCGTTTTTATACTGTTTTTTATGCTCTGACTTATTTCTATGAAACTTATGAGCACATCTCTGGTAAACACAAGATTAAAAGTGGCACTTTTACATAATTCTCTGCGGGGAAATGCAGTTTTACAGATCTGTCGATTAAATAAAGTTGGAGGACAGCCCTACTCATACACACATATACAAACACATATTTCTCCCCATTGTTTTGACTGTATTCTACGCACCATCTGTCATAATCATCATTTTCTCAGGACATACGTTTGCTTTTCTGTACAGTTCAGCTTCAGACTGCTTCTTGCGTGGTTGTGAGTATTATTCATCAGTTGTCTTATGTCAGCTAAGAAACCCGTGGACAGCTCAGCAGAAGGGTAGGTCTTGGCACTGGGCCATGGACTGGTCTTTAACAAACACAGTAATAAATCCAAGCGGCTGCTCTCTGAAGCTGCTAACAGCTAGCATCAGGACGGTGTTGTTGTTCTCTGTCACAGACATGTACAAAGTAAAGGCTTGCTTTCTACAGTTCACATGTTCTTTCATTGTTTCCTTTGTTTCTCCTTTTTCTCCATCCTTCACACACACACACACCAAGATTCACCCTCTCGCTCACAGACAATCATGTCTCACTGTCTTCCAGTAAGTGCAGTGAATTTCCTATTTGAATCCTTTTCACTCAAATGTAATTTAATTTTCACAAAAACTTATGACAATAAAATCAGCGGTCTTATTAAACAAGAATTATACTGTATATCAGAAATGTAGTGGTACCACTATCATGATTTAATTTACAAAGATTTTCTACAGAGTTAAATACAAGCATTTCCTCAAATAAACTTCACAAACATTTCCTCGAATAAACTAATATACAAATGGACATAACTCTAATTTGGAGGTAGATTTAATGTCTGAATTTGATTAGCTTGGGCCACATTCACTCAGACCCAGTATATGTCTATTTTTCATTCCATTGAGGAAATGAATAATTGCCCATAACCACTAAATGAGGAACACTAGCGTAGAGACTTTAACCACTTAACTTTCTTGTTCTTGCTGTACATTTCCCCGTTGTGGAACTGATTAAGGATTTCTGATTCTTATTCCGAAACAAAGATACTCACCTTTCAATAATCCTGCCACTCGGATACTTCTACAACAACAACAAATCTCAACATCCTTAATACAGTCTGTAATATATTATCTTTAAACTTTAATGTGGATTCTACCGTTCTTTAGAGTCCAATGACAGAAACAGTGTTTATTGCCCAATGATTGAACTCACATTTTGGAGAACAATACTATAAAATCAGTGGAAAACTGATAAGTAATTTAATTAAGAAAACGGACGCAAAAGAACAAATAAGCACACAAATATTCAATATAGTAGATACTTAAAAATAGCAATTATTATTACAACAAACTTTGCACGATTTGCTGTTATTGTTAGCGTTGAATAATTTTCTACTTCAACATCACTTTGACAAATTCTGTAATTATTGTTATCAATACTCATCAACTTGATCTCCTGTCGAACAGGAAGTCCACGATCTTGGATCATGGTCACGTAAATATCTCGTCTCTAAATCATTCTGTGAGATATATTAATCAACGTACACACAAACATGGCTTTGGTCAGAGTAACATCTGTCTGTTTAATCAGCATGTTCTCAGGAATACAGAGTACAGACTGGGGTTTAAGAACCAGTAATAAATCTGGAGCTTCGAGCGCATGAACTGCAATATAAAGAAGATTTGGTCTCGAGTAAGACTTTGCAAGACATTATACAGTTATGAACATGTACTTATGTATGAAGAAAAATACAAAAAGGACTCTGACTGACAAACACACATACACACACTTTTTCACACGTCTTTGTATTTCTCACATTGTTTTCCTCTTTCGCTTGCATCCATTTTTTGTTTTTATCCCCTCTTCACACATCTACTTTTACCCACACCACCGCCCATCACCCATTTCCCCTCCCCTACACACACACACACACACACACACACACACACACACACACACACACACACACACACACACACACACACTCACACTTGGCATTAGGCAGCCGGAGGCATCCTGGCTCAGTCTGGACAGGCAAACGATCAATTGATCAATCAATAAACCTATCTGTTATAGTGCTGCTCCCAATCGCTCAGGACTGCTTGTCTCTCTCTCTCCCCTCCCTCTCCTCCCTCTCTCTCTCCCTCTCTCTCTCTACCCCCCTCCTCTCCCTCTCTCTCCCTCTCTCTCCCCCCTCCCTCTCCCTCTCCCCCTCCCTCTCCCTCTCCCTCTCCCCCCTCCTTCCCTGCTGTGCAGAAAATGCTCTACAAATACACAACATAAAAGTAGCCAGACACGGTAAACGGTATTGGCAAGCATCTTTGCCAACTCCCATACATATTCAGCAAAACTGGGGACTGTGTGTGTGTGTGTGTGTGTGTGTGTGTGTGTGTGTGTGTGTGTGTGTGTGTGTGTGTGTGTGTGTGTGTGTGTGTGTGTCTCTCTTGGTTGCTTGAGTATCTGCCTGAGTGCAGCAGGACTAGGTGTTGATCGATATCTAAAGCCTCATTAACATAGACCCTATCATACAGACATTCACTGTTCTGCCAAGAAAAAGCCACATTGATGCAGCATGCAGTGGCAGCAGTGACATTTTCTGAGCAACCAGCGGGACCTTGAACAACAACACACTGTCATACTGTCGGAGGGAAGAAGATCACACTGACATGAAGTACATATACACACAGTACACATTTCTGCATACACAAATACCAGTGTGGAGTCACATGACTTGTCTCCGTTCTGATGATTTGAATTTGATGACTTGAGAAACTCGACTGTGATTCTTAACACCAGAGACTTGTGACTTCTCTTGGACTTTAGCCTTTTGATGCTGAACTTTTTACTGCACTACATTCATACAAATACCTTTTTACTGTCATTGTACATTCAGCGTGCTGTACCAAGCTACATAGAAATAATAAAGAAGAAGTATACAAATTTTAAGAATAAATATGAGTGGTATTATTATTTTATTAATAATACATTCTTATCCTCATCTCCTTTTTCAGGTTAATCTACGAGTCATAACCAAAAATTAGGCAGCCACTCAAAAGTGCAGTGTGTCTGCCTTTGCATACATTACATTTTGTTACAAATGTTTAAAGCTGAAGACAAATAGATTCAGACACACCTGATTATTATCATTTAAAATGTTATATAATGCATTTAAAAGTAATGAAAGTGTAACAATCCAAAATGGCATTACATTTGGTGAAAGCACGTAATGACTTGTTTATGACTTTATGCTCTTGACTTTATGGCCAAGACTTCAATGACTTTTCCCCCTGTGACACAAACAATCAAATGTTCTCATACACAGTTTGAGTGTCTCTTCAGTACGTTTTACTGTGAGGGCTTTGCAGGGTATTTTCTGTTTCTTCACAACCATTAAAGCTCCGTTGTACTTTGTGTGTGATCAGGCATATACATTTCAAGGCTTCGCCTGCCTCGTGTATACTATGTGGTAACCGATGCTCTTCATGTAAACATTGGCAGAACCTGTTTGTGTCTCTGAGAAAATTTAATTTCAAAGATTTTCATGTTATTATTTCTCTTCTCAGAGATGAAATCCTTTTCTTTGTTTGGTGGATCGCTGAGTTAAGTGGTGTTTAGAGGAAATTGTGGTACCAATGATATTAGCTGTGCTGCCAAGAGAATATCAGGATACACTTAAGAAACAGCTGAGTTTCTTTTCTCATAAAATACTTTTCAATAAATTAAATATGAGCCCTCATTTTGTGTCAAATTATGTTGATGTTTATGTAGCAATTACATGACAGTCAAGCCATTCTTTCTAGTTTGATCAATGCTCAACCATCTGAAAATAACATTAAAAGAAAATGATTTCCATTAATATATTACAGCTGCCGCCAGAAAGCCTTACATCCCAGACTTTGGTTTCTGTAGTGTCCTAAATATGTAGATACATATGTAGTTGGCATGTGCTGAGTAAGCTTCATGACCCCCTGGTTTCCTCATATTCCCATTAAAAATCCATTTATGTTTTCTGATATGCGGGGGGGGGTTGTCAATGGGAAAATGAAACGAGGTCACACTAAACATTTCAAAGTGCTTCCTTTTTGAAGTGGAGAATAATCAAATTTAAAAAGCCATAGTATTTCAAAATGGAAACTAATTTGAACGACACAGCCGCTGTAATAATTTCCATCTGTTCCCTGTACAAATTGTACGTATACAAAATGTCCTGTTCCCACACTGCATTCCCAGTATCAACTATCTAATTTGTCACTGTCTCCGACTGTTTGTAAAGGTCGGGCTTATCAATACAAGACAGGAAATGATGTGCGGCTGCACAATGAACTCCCTGACGTGAAGACGAGAGACAGACACTAACTGATGGTCACTATGACCATGTTCTCTGACCACCAACACTTTCCCTTTTCAAAATAAACCATTAAGGCCTTTGATTGTTCTCTCTGTCTGATTTCACACATGGGTGCTTTCACATCCTCTGAAAAATAAACGAAAATCATCATTAAAGCTAATAATATTTCCATTTCCAGTTCAATTTATTCAGAACAAAACACCTGCCAAGTTTTTCCAGTTTTTTTTTTAACATAAAGCAAAGACACTTACGCTTTATTCATTGTTAAACTCATGTTCTAGGCCTGAAACATTTCTATAGTGCCTGTTTAATAGATTTAGCAAGTTTTTTCACAATTAAGACACTTAAGAGAAATAGATGGTAGACACCATTAAACACCATTTTAGAGGATTTATCTGCAATTTCAGAAAAAATATCCCGAAAACAAGCAGAAGATATATGTCTGTCAGCAGTCAGAACAAATCTTGAGTATCAACAAAGGCACCCGGGTCTTTACGTTATAATAAACACTGATGTTTTGTGTTTTTCTAACTAAAATCAAAGTCCAATCAAAACCTGAATTTAAATACATAATGTATTATATGTCCAGTCCAACACGCCAGAAATCAATGTGAAAAAGCACAAAGAACAATAACTTATAAAGTGCAATGTGTACAAAAAGAAAAGCTGCAGACAAGGTCTTCAGGCAACAATTCACTTCAGAAAAGAACACTTTCCATTTTCAGAGCTCTTCAAACAATCACTGCCCTCAGGATCTGCCATAGGCATTTAGGCTTTTCTTCCCCCTGCTCTCAACACAAAGATCTGCAAGCAAACAAAACTGTTCCTTGAAAAACATGATGCAGAACAGAAAGTGAAATAAAATACAGCACCAGGGCCTCCTTGTCTATCCATCTATCCATGCATTTGTGTTCTATACCCGGGTCTAGTGCCTATTTCAGCTTGTAGTCAGCAGGAGGCCCGACACAGGGGAAGTATTGATTACTACAGTGACTACAGTTTTTTACAACTTGGGTTTTTTTTTAGTAGCTTCAGCCATCTGTTGCATCGATAATGATAACATTATGGTAACCAAGTTAATTACTCAAATCTACAGGTTATTATTAGTGTAAATGGGCAACAGTCGATCATAGAGCTTCAACGATAAATACCAACGTTGAGATAAACTGGAGTTTCCTTTACAGACATGAGGGATGTTGTTCTCTGCTATTGTCAAGACACACACACACACACACACACACACACACACACACTGAAATTTAAATACCTGCTCAACACCAACATGCTAGCCATATCACTGTGAGCATGCTGACGTTAGCATTTTGCGGTGGTCAAGTAATGTAATCAGTGTATTCCCGAACACCGCTAACACCGCTAAGACCAAATATCGCGGCAAGCCTATTGAGCAGCGTTCATCAAAAGATCTCAAGAGCTGGAGGCAAAAGCTTCTTTTCTGCAGGGAGAGGAAGCAGAAAAGGAAGCGGGTGAGGAGGGTGAGGAGGAGGAGGAGGAGGAGGAGGAGGTGGGTACGCTGAGCGTGCTTGGTAGTGCCTCGGGCCCAAATTGAAGCTCTGCTGACCTTGACGGTGTCGTATCGATCGATCAGCAATGATGAGCTGTGTGTGCATGTGAGAGAGAGAAAACTGAAACCTGCACTAATGATGAATCATTGATAAGTGGACAATGGAGGATTTTCTACGTCCATCTCTTTCTTCCTCTCAGTTTCTTTTTTCCTTTTTGCCTCTCTGCATCTCAGTTCTTAACATCTGATTTCTAGCTCTTCTTTCTCCATCTTTTTTCACCTCTGTACTTTCTTTCCATCTGTTTTTCTCTCTCTCTTGTCAAATGTCAATTTTAGCATTCACTCTCTCTTCTCCATTCCTTCTCTCACTTCTGCACTTCACATTTACGGTTTCACTTTCAATCACTTCTTTTTTCTGCCTGTCTTGACATTTCCGTCTTGTTCCTGCATCAGAACGGTTTATGTTGACGTTTCGCTCCCTACAGGTGCTTTGAGGGCATGAACACATATAGATGCTGCTAAAGTACGTCCTTCCCTCTCTGCCTGCCAGTCTGATCTGTTTTTCTCTTCCAGGAGCCTGCAGTCAGTTTGGGTGGGTCGTTATGTGTCATTTTGTGGAAACTATCAACAGACCTATTTAAGCCTCTTTGTTTCTCGGAGTTCAAATCTCTCGGTTTTCATTTTATCATTTTTGCAGCCTTCAACTTTCGTACAGAATTTCTACTTCTTCTTTCTTTTCTGTCTGCCAAAATAAACCTTGATTTTCAATAAGCATTCCTGAAAAACTAAAACGTAACTAACATCTTTCACTCGTACATGCACTTCAGTGTAAATAACAGCTGCTGGCGATTACCTTCCCTGTCTGACGATTAGGTACAATGAAGCCTTAGTGTGGTATGTTGGGCCCAGACTCAGACGGTGTAGTTTGATCAAATAATTTTAGCATAATTTGTGAGCAATTTGGATTTTAAACGATACTAGACGTACCAACCACTGTAAAGTAGGAGTGGAATTTCAGTTTTAAGTCTCTCAGGTTTAAATCCAAATGCAATAATACCTTTCAACTTTCAAGCAGCTAATCTATTGTGTGGTTTCTGGTCTTATTGGCTGTACTGTGTTCATGGATTCTAGCAACACGTGTATCCAGAAGCGATGCCCTGGATACTCCAGATAACAAACACCTCATTGTTCTCAGGGTTTTTTTTCACTACAAATATTTCACATTGGGATCCTAGGCTTGTCCAGAACAACTGTCTGGGACATGAAGTAGTTTCTGGAAAAAGACTTCGTAGACTTGTTTTTTGAAATGTGTGATCTTTCAATGCTGGTGACACCACAAATGAAATTGACTCATTTGACACTCATTTTCACCTTTTGAAAATGATGGCGTAGAACTTAAAGGTTCAATGTGTACGATATGTCAGAATATACACTTAAAACATTAAAATAATGAACTAACATTATCAACGGAATGTGAAGATGAAACAGTATTGACATTAAAGACGTCTCTGTGTCGTGTTGCAGAGATATCTATGTTTTCTAGTTTCTGCCACTTTGGATTCAGTCCAATAAACAAACTAACGTAACGTTACACAGACTACAGCCCCCGTTAACATTAGTGACCCAGTAAACACAGATGGATCAGCCCCACGTGAAGATTATAAGACAGCAGATGTTTTCTGACCGGCTCTTAGAGTTTCTGCAGTTTGGTTATTCTTGCCCACTGACTGACTGACAGGCATTACACAGGAGTAAATATACAATATAAATATTAATTAGAATAGAGTAAATATGCCAAACTACTACAACTAAAATCTTTTTGCTAGCATGTTCCACGTGAATTTATAAGGTGATATTTCAGTGTTGTGTTTACAGCTTGCTGCGCTGCCCCCAAGTGGCCAAAAAATCCACTAATTCAGGGTTAGACGTTTCAGCTACGTTAAATCTACAATCACTCTCTCAACACTCACTACCCACATGGTTAAATCAGACATCTGCCAACACAAGAACACACGCAACTATGTATATACAGTTTATAAAATATCCTGTGAGTGTCAAGAAGCGGCGAGAAGATCGTGAGAAGCAACCGGTACCAAATGTTGCCCATGTGTTATTGATGAGAGAGGAGCAGAATAATGCATTCAATATAAATAATGTAAAGCAGCCACAGCTTTTTACCGGACTCCGAGAAAGAGATGAGCAGCGATTCATCCAGTCAGCGTTGCGGGTTATGCTTTTCTCATGAACACCTGTTCAATATGGTCCAAGGCCTGACACACTCTCTTCACACTTTCTGATCACAAGTTTAACATCGTCAGCAATGAGTGTTCATGTGGGGGTGTGTAGGTAAATGCATCTGCGAGCACGTGTTAATGATTTGGAAAACCATGTTGCCATGAGAAAGTGCTGATTGTTGTTGCGATGAACTTTGGTCAGCGGTCCGGTATAGGGAACATGCGGAGGTTTGAAACAATGTGGGCACAACTGTTGCTGTGGATTACTCACAGCTCTCCAACCCTACGTCTGACTCTGCTGTTCATATTGACACCACTGTCTCTCTCTCTCAACATGCTGCAGGGCACATACATCTGGATGTATGTGGAGCATGAGGATGGGACCGCATGGGGAGAGGAAGTCGACAGTGGAAAGAGAGAAGGATAAAGACTCAAGGGAAGCAATCAGAAGGGTAAAACAGTAATGTGACCTACCATCCTAACATCCTACACACGAATAGAAGCGCACATATGCAAAAATGCTTAGACGTGCAAGAAAACACCCGTACACACAAATACTGATATATAGGGGATGCTAAGAGACATTAGAGAGATCATTTCCTTCAGAGCAACCTCATTCACCTCTCCTGGAGAAAGAAGAAGCCGCACACAAGACCATAAACACACACACACACACACACACACACACACACACACACACACACACACACACACACACACAAACACACAGCTACTAGCTGCTTCATCTGTCTTTCACCTCTTCTCTCTGGGGGGGCATAAATCCATCACTGCCAAAATACTGCACTTCAACATTGCAACCAAGAGTCACACACACTCACGCACGCACATACACTTGGTAACACACTTTTGTTACGTATGTCTCTACATTTGCATTCCCTGTTTGGTTTGGTCATTTGAATGTCAAATGTGGACCTTCACTGCATCAAATGGTAACGGTTCTAGCGGCATCAAAAAATGTAGATATCCCTAAAAAACAACTGTATCTTTAAGCAGCACTAAGTTTTTAAACTCCACATTATACATGTCTACATTTGAAAAACAGCTTTGCCATCGTTATGTATGTAGAAAAAGAAGAACTGATGGAGGTGTTGTTCAGCGGTTAGTTCACAAAGAAAGAGAAATATCAGTCAAGCGTCAAAATGAACAAAAAGGAGACAAATCAGTTCTAGTAAGTCAGTATGATAAATAATAAACAATAGATTAGTTACACTTGTAGCCAATGCAGAAGTCACACATCATTTTGAAAATGCTTTTTGAAAACTGTGTATTAAAAAGACATAAATGCTGAATATGTGTGTATGTGTGTGTGTGTGTGTGTGTGTGTGTGTGTGTGTGTGTGTGTGTGTGTGTGTGTGTGTGTGTGTGTGTGTGTGTGTGTGTGTGTGTGTGTGTGTGTGTCAACATTGGCCACCGCAATAGTTTGACATCAACATGACAAAGACTACAAGAGCTCAGTTAGTTATCATGCATGTTATTCACCAGCAGCACTCCTTCCCAGTGAACCTCCTTCAAACAGAAGCTGTTTCCACCTGAACCGGATGGATTCATGGACACATGATGGTCTGCATATTAAATGGCATCTAGTGTGCAACCACAAACAAGTCCCAAGCCCTTGAATTCTGTTTTTTTCCTTGTACATGTAGCCATCTTATCTTGACTTAAGCCCCAGATTATCCCTTTGTTGAGCTGAAATAACCACAGCAAGGAAAATGTCCAATACATCCCCTGCAATATGTACGTAAGTATGACCAGTTATAAAACTAAGCGGATAAACCTCACCAAATTAGGGAATGTACGTACACCAAGAACATTCTGATTTATAAAACCAGTGCTCAATTTCTTGTATAAATCCCAATTTATGCTTAGAAAGTGGTTTACGCACATTTCAAGCCTTTTTCATGCGTACGCAACAGATATAAATAATGCCCCAGTTCTCCTACAAGTAAGACTGAAGCTGGATTTATACTCCTGCGTTAAGGGGCTAGTCTAAGGCTCCAAGGCTATGGCATAGCTGACGTGTGCCTCATCACAAATGTAACTGCATGTCAGGGCTACTAAACGTTAACAACTTAGATTTATTTGTCTCCTGGCTAACCTCCCTAAAGGACAAGTCAATGTTGGAATGGATACCGGGTCCTACTTAGTTTTTGATTTTGATGTTTTGGGGCAAATCTTTTGAAATGTCTCCATGAAGCCATCCATGTTACAGCTATGTTAATAGCCCAAATATAAAAAGAAATCAACATATATATCTTTATATCTGTATTGTTTATCCTCTATCACAAGATATAAATCACCAATGCAGATACAAGTCACAAGTCTTACCTTTGATGCCAAACTTGGAGTTTCCTCCAAACTTGAGAATGACCAACATTAGAAGGAAACCAGTGAAGGCGACAGCAGCAATGCCCACCACCACGTACACCTGCACAAGAAAACAGAGTTACAAACCTCCTGTACTGAAGAGACACACAGACAGACACAGAAGGAATAGACCACAGGCAGATGTTCTAAATTACAGCTGTATCTTTGCATCGTGGTGGGTTCATTCAATTACATCTGACATGAAAAAATAGATTCTGGTAACACAAATAAACAGGAAGAAAAATCGGCACAAACAGTCAACAACAGGAAAGAAACACAGGCAGAGGACAACAGTAATATGTGACTTACGGCGACTCTGTCTTCAGGAGGGTCTACAGGGGGGTCCTCTGTTTGATGTAAAGAGAGAGAGAGAGGAATACATAGAGAAGAAGAGTCACTGAAGGTCATCTGTTTCTGTTGACATTCAACAGCTTGTTCAGTGGGTGAATTTAGTTCAAGGTGGTTAGTATTTTGCACTTTGTTAATTGACTGTTCACTAAACTCGGAGAGCAATTGCCCAATAATAGTGTGAAGAGTGTGAAGAGTGAGAAGAGTGTGAATCTGCTCTAACTAAACTACAAATGTTAGCATGGCCGGCTAACTAGCTTACTGTCTACTGTAACCAAACCCAGCCTTATTTCCAGCAGCATTTCATTCTGTGTTATTTTGTGTTGTTACAGATTGTGTTAAAAAAAGCCTTTTGCATGTCAGGTAAACAGGGTTATCCTCATCATACTTATTAGGACTAACTAGCTCTACACTAAAATACAAGAGCAATGTTGTGTTTAAGCACGATATGCATGTAGCCATCAAGTATATATGTCTTTTTGTCCTTTGCAGGGTTCTAATTTTAACTGGAAACATTAAAAAGTTAGCTGGAGACAGTGTTTTCAAGTAAAGGAGCTAATGTTAGATTAATTAGTAAGCTAGTGACCACACATTAATTGTCATTGCATATGTCATAATCGATGAAAAGTTGGCTTTTGTCGAATTGAAATCATGATTTTAAATGACTAAATAATTCAGATATTAAAACTGCCACCGTTATCAATGTAAACTGCATATGTATAAAGCTTGACAGGCGTAGCAATCTTAACTAGGGGGGCTTAGCAATGTTTGTGATTGGGAGTTAGCGAAGGCATTGCAGTACCTGTGGTTAGATCTGCGGGAGGGACAAGGTGTTGGAGAAACAACAAGAGAGAAAAGAGACAACAGAGACAAATTAGGTCCTAAACATATCAACATACGTCAATAATAAATTATTTGACATGCACAAATAATCTTGTCAGTCATGATTCTTGTTCTCTGAGCTTGTTTCAAAAGCATAGTCATTACACAAACACAATACACAAACCAACAAACAACATATATTTAACATGCACAACATCAGAAAGAATAATAACATCATCAGGGCCAGAGTGTGGGAAAAAGACAACAACCCTAATCACTAGCTGCAAGGATGTGTAGGTATGTAACGCACCCTCACCAACTCCAGAGAAAAAAGAGAAAGAGAAAGATTTCTAAAATGTAATTTGTGTTAATTGATGAAAATGATGAGACAGGAAAAACTTTGTCACGAAAACACTGACACTATGAACTTGATGTGTTAGATTTAACACTTTTACATTTGATAAAAGAAAAACATTTGTAGTAATGAATATATATTTCACTCACCATAATAGATAGGCTCCTTCTCCGGTCCTGCACATTAGGAAACAACAGATTACTTTAATTAAATATTCACTTTGATTAAATAATGTATGGACGGTATCTGCACACTGGATTAAAGCTATATTTTAAAATATGTGATGTCGGCCCGATATACCCAGGTAGGGTTAGGTAAATAATGCCTTTTCTGAGGCCATGTCATATTCAAACTGTGAGACAGCATCAATGAGAGGATGGTGCTTTAAAAGTCCAAAGCACACCCCATTTACTGAACAGAAATGTGTGACTTTTCTGCTGCAAAACAAAAGAAAAAAGAAAAAAAAAAGTCCGGGCTAATACAGTTTTCATGTTACATCAATATACCAGTTTAAAAAAACATGACAAAGTGTTTTATGTTGCATTCATATGCTCCTCGGATGGTCCCATTTCCAGAGTGGGGAAGTCATTCTTCTGACTACAGTGTGTTCATGAGCAAAAAAACATCTATTATATTGCTCAGAGCTTTCAAACAACACATTGATAGCTGTTTCCATGAACTTTTTAAAGAATATTCACTTTATTATCACTTAGTGAAAAAAGAAGCAGCAAATCGCCACATTTTAGAAGCCGAAGCATGTTTTCATTAGCTTGAAAAGTTAGGTGAACGACAATATACCTATATATATATATATATATATATATATATATATATATATTAATAGATAATAAAAATAGTTACTGACAAATTGTCTGTCGTTTGTCTAAATTCATTCCAATTGTTTCAGCGCTGTACTTTTTAGTGAAAGTAAAAGTTTGGTTTTAAAAACAACATTGTGCAGTGTTGCTCCTCCTCACCCTCCCAAGGCTTGCGCATGAAATGAGCCTCCACCTCCTTTTGGTCTGTCCCGTATATGTTTTTTGCCACGAGCGTGTAGCGCCCATTGTTGAGGTGTGTGGGGCTGTCCAGCTGCAGGCAGCCGTGGAACTCTCTCTCTGTGATGTCATGGATCATGGTGATGATGTAGTCGTCCTCCGTCACCGCTGCACCATCCAGAAACCACTTTAGTTGCGGCTTCGGGTTTCCTGGAAACGTTATTAAGACACGACAGGGGATCAGTTCAAGATTCAGGCAAAGTATTTCAGGCCTAATGACAGAAAATGTACAGCGAAGTATCACTAATGCCGTGTTTCCACTGCAGGGTACGACTTTACTCGTCTCGACTTGCTCGACTAACGATTATCTCTGAGCACTCAGTGGTCTGCAGTGTTTTAACTCCACCTTTTATCTTCGGCTCAGCTCGCTTGGAACCTTGGCTGAGGTGGTACTAAAAAATGTATCAGGTACTACCCCTAGTAGAAAACCACAAAAGAGCGAGCTGAGTCAAGTAGAGCAATACCATGTAGTGGAACGCGGCACAAAGGACATTATGTGGATGTTTGTCTTACCTGACATGCTGAAGGGGATGCACCAGTGATGGTCGGGGATTGCATCAGTCAGTTTAGTGATTTTAGGAGGAACTGAGTGTAGTAGAGCGAATAGAAAGCAACATGTGAGATATAAACTATAAGGAAAGCAAGATAAGACCAAAGAGCAATTCAAAGGTAAAACTAGTGGAGCATGCAAAAACCCAGTTGTCTTCTCCAGCTGTTAAGCTTTCAATCCTCTGTTTTAAAGACTGCACTGACACAATAATCTACATTGAATTATTGAATTGCCAGAGGGCAAACATACAAAGTATATCCAGCATCAGCGAGGACTCATATTCTCCAACAATGTTCTCAGCTGTACAGCTAATCTTGCTGTTGTGGTCCAGCGACGACAGGTTGGAGAGTCGCAGCATCGAAATCTGGCCCGATGTCTCAATCTGAGTGAGTAAACACATCCATAAATCAGCATGAGGGTTGGGCTATTCTCTATAATGTCCAAGTTGAATAATGTTTGGGATATGTGGCTGAACATGGAAATCATTTGATTAAGCTGATTATACCAGTGAAATCACACTTAAAATCAAATAAGGCAAAATAAATCAAAAATCAGTGACAGTATCTGTTCCTCGGGTCTGAATCAGTCACACTTGTGTCGGAATTACATTACTAAAATGATAGTGACAGTGATTTTACTATTTTGATTACAAAATCCAAAGTTTGCATGTGAGTTTGCTTGTGCACTGAAGATATATGTCAAACAACTAAATGTCTACGGGATCAAAGATCAGTGAAGCATTTAGGACTACAAATTACATTGACTTTCATTGAGTCATTGTTTTATGCCTTAAAAAAGTATAATTCTCCGAACCCAAGGTGACTTCTACGACTTTCCGTTCACTATTGCATTTGATGAAGAAAAAAGACACAATTAATAAATATAAAATATAACGTTTCTGTCAATCAATGAATCGATTAACTGACTAATTGTTTCAGCTTTAACAGCAATAAAACTTAATACCAAGTAATACCATGTGTCCAAACATGTCTGACTTTGTGTTGCGTGACCTGACCTCATAGTTGGAGATCAACGCCATGTTCCATATCAACTCAGGCGAGGGCACCCCAGAGGTCATACAGGACAGGTCCACGTGCTTCCCTTCCATTAGTGTCACTTTGGATGGGCTTAACGTTGCCATGGGAACCTCTACATACAACCAGGGAGTGGGAAGGAGGAGGGTGTAGAGGTGCAGAGAGGGAGAGAGGGAGAGAAAAGGGAGGAAGCAAACTTAGGATTCATGGCCAACTCTTGTCTTTTCAGTTGAAACACAAGGCACGTAACAACCTCGACAATACGAGTGGAAGAGCAGGCAAACACACACCCTCTACCACAGAGTGAAAAGAAAGACGCACAAAGAAAAGACCTCAAATTCAATAGAGAGAGAGAGGAGAAGAAGAGAAAGCGGAAAGAAGAGAGCGAGAAGCGAGCGGAGAAGAGAGGAAGGAGAGGCCGAGGGAGAGAGAGAGAGAAGAGCGAGACGGAAGAGAGATAGACGCGAGTAGCGAGCGAGCGAGGAGAAGCGGAGAGCGCGTAGCGGAGAGAGAGGAAGCGAGGACGCGAGAGAGAGAGGAACGAAGAGAGAGAGAGAGAGAGAAGAGAGAGCAAGAGAGAAAGGAGAGAGAGAGAGAGAGACAGAGAGAGGAGAAGAGAGCGAGAAGCGAGAGAGAGAAAGAGAGAACGAAGAGAAAGAGAGAGAGAGAGGAGAGAGAAAGAGAGAGGGAGAAGAGAGAGCGAGAGAGAGAGAGAGGACGAGAGGAGAGAGAGAGAGAGAGAAAGAGAGAAGAGAGCGAGAGAGGAAGAGAGAGAGAGAGGAGAGAGAGAGAAGAGAGAGAGAGAGAAAAGAGAGAGAAGAGAGATAGAGAGCGAGAGAAAGAGAGAAGAGAGAGAGAGAGAGATAGAGCGAGAGAACGAGAGAAAAGAGAAGGAAGAGGAGAGCCCCCCTCGAGAGATAGCTCTCTCTCTAATCTTCGTCCCTCTCTCTCTTCACCTCTCGCCTCTCTCTCTCTCTTCTCTCTCTCTCTCTCTCTCTCTCTCTCTCTCTCTCTCTCTCTCTCTCTCTCTCATTTAAGCACACTCACCCCAATCAAACAGTCAAACAAAGACACAGAGTTCAAACACGGTGATGGTTACACTGATTACTAGTGTATGTCTTCAGCAGCACAAGTAGTAAAATTGATTGGACACAGTCTGAAGACTCAGTCAAAGCAAAGACACTGGTAACTGTGTGTGTGCATGTGCACTAGTGCGTGTGCTGACCAGGAGGTGACCTGACTGTGACCAATCAGACTCAATCAGAGTATTGCCACCCTCATGCCTTGTCCAATAACATTTCTGATGAAAGAATAAGATTACAAAAAGAAGAGAACAAGAAGAAATGAGGAGACAAGACGAGAACCTAAAGAAGAGAAAAGGCAAGACAAGAAGGTGAGAACAAAACAAAGAGAAGAAGATGAGAAGGAAGAGAAGAGGAGAACAAAGTGAAGAGACGAAAAAGAAGAGACAAGGACACAAGACGCGAACCAAGAGAAGTGAAGAAGAGGAAAAGAGGAGGAGGATAGATGAGAACCAAAGTGAAGAAGAGAACAAAGAGAGGGAAGAAAAAGAAAACAAGCTGAGACGAGAAGAGAAAAGGAAAACAAAAAAAGAGGAGAAGAAATGGGTGTCGACAGCTACTGCAGATAAACTGGACAGATTCCTTATCAAATCCTCTCCCCCCCTCTTCTACCTTGTCTGTCCATCTGCAGACTGCTTATCACTACGGCAACCCACTCAATCACTGTGAGACACACTAAAAAACAGTCATTTCAGTGGTGGCAGGCCAGCTGCCATATCAGAACCACATATCTTAACAGGCTCGCGGTAAATCAGCTTTATACTCACACTACAGCCATCTGCAGGTCACACACGCACACACACACACACACACACACACACACACACACACACACACACACACACACACCACACACACACACACACACACACAAACACACACACAAGCACACACACACAAACACACACACAAGCACACACACACAAACACACACAGTGGCTAGAAATCTGAATAAAACTTCTGGAATCATCCTCTGTTTTGATGTGAGTGCAGTTGTCATGACCTGTCGGTACATAGAAAATTATTCCATGTTCAATTATTTACGAGCGCAGCTTTGGTAGTCAAACCACCCATGACATCCAGTGTGATTGTAATCCTTTAGCGGCTCGGGTGTGTTCAGAATCAACAAGTAGGATCGAAGAGGAATTTACCGTAATTAGCATGGTAGGCCAGCTGAAGTCTGTGATACCGTCATGAGTCATGACGGGAAAAGATTTCACTATTACGTGCTTCAGTGTTTGGCCTGTGCTGCGGCCCACCTGCAGCCGGTTGTAAACATATGGGTGTAGAGGGTGCGCATACTAGCATTTAGCTGCTATTACCACCGGATTGGAATTTGCTCTGTTTTCATTGAGATGGATTTGCTGAAATGCACGCTCAGTAGCTGTTTTGATTTCATCTACAGCACTTTAAAAAAAACTGCATAAAAATGCCAGTAAGTGGACCTTGAGTTTAGAATTGCCAGACTACTATTTCCAAAGTCAAGAATTTACTTTTTAATTAACTGTGAACACACAACGCGCACAATGGATGAACTAATAACAGCGACTGAGCTCATGTGTCAACACATTCTCTGTATTTCTTCTATACGTGCTCACTTTATGTACACCTGCAATACCAGGAGGAATACAGATGGTTGACAAATTAAAGGAAATCTAATAAAAAAGTGTCTTAATAAAATACTGGGCCTCCAGAACAGCTTCAATGCGTGTTGGCATACCGTGGATTATCCAAGTCTCTGCACTCTACTGGTGGGATTAACACCATTAAGTGACTCCTCAGGGACAATATGGAAGCATCTGCATTTATTAATGTTTCTCAACTAATGTATTCAATTGTTTTATTTATTTGTCATGCAAACTCTTACAGTAATAACATGGATTACAATTTCATTTGAGATTTTTTTTCAGCTCCATAGATATAATAGAGGTGTTTCAATTGGGAAGCAACTCAATGGTACCAAAATATATTTCACTTTCATTCAGTACGTCTGCCTCCGAGTGTTTTTTAGGAAGGATAGAATTGTCTAAAGGTGACGCACTGAACCAGCCTAAGAGTGTTTTACATCAATCTTACATTGCCAGGATAAATAATTGGAAATAATGCACACATGTACCAGGAACATATGACATTTGTTTTGTCTTGTATCTTAGACTACACATAAATTATGTCCTAAAACCTTCAACTGCTCTCAATTAGCCAATCATGTTTACTTCGACAGGTAATTACGTTTGAAAACTTTAGATTTTTACAAAAACAACAAAGACAGAAAATTGGTAAATGTACATGTGTTCATTTTGAATTTAAAAAATATGAAAATCTTACTTTTAAATCTGACAAGAAATGCCGTTGTCCTTTTGGGTTATGTGTTCTCTTACTTTGTATTACCATATGTCATTTCAAGGACCTTCTTTTTTTTTATAAAAAATTATATTTACAGGCAGATACTTTGGCAAGATTGTAACATTGAAACCTCACCCTATCAAATAAAACATAACATTAGCACTGACTATGTGCCGGTCCTTGACACTCCTTGACTCCTTGCATTAAGAGTACCTTCATTCACCAGGAGCATGTGCCATGAATAGGCTGTGAATCACAGGCACAGCGTCGTGGATATGCCCCGGTGATGTGGAGCTGAATAGCTGTTCACAGCTCATATTTAAAAGCAAAACATCCGCTCTGGATTGAAACCTTTGCACAATACACCACAGCATACTTCTGCGTCATTGTTAGAGGTGTCATTGTTGTCAGCTCTTGTTATGGGCCACAATAGGCACGTCCACATTGGTGTTTAGAGAAGTGTTCATATCTATTATGTAAGGCTCCAGCCTCTACAGCACAGAGATGTGATGATTTCTGATGAGAGGCACAAGCAGGCGAGAGAGAATTCTTTCACAAAATACACAACAGGGAGAGAAGGAAATGTGCCGAAAATTGGCACAACACAAAACCCGTCTCCGACTTTGCCTCTGTATTTTTCTGTTGTTCGAGCACAGTGGAGACTGCCAATGCATTGTGAGAGGGATTCAGTGAATGTGCTCAAATAGGGAGGAGACTGGTTGAGCAGCTTTTAAACCCAGAAACTGTTATAGATTATTAATTTTCTGTTGTCTGACTCTGACATCAGATCATTTTTAGGTTTTAATTGTCCTCAAATTTGCCGTACCGTACTGTATTGTACCGTTAAGTTTAGGCTTCTAAAAAAATGGTTAAAGTTAGGGAAACATCATTAATGGTTAATAAAAAACGTGAAACTTTGGTCTCATGCATAAAGGGCAGACACGCATATCCATCACCTTGACCTCCCTTCTCCACCTCGCTACATAAAGGACACTTCCTGAATTTGCATTGGACGTAAATCATGAGGTGCATAATCGTCTAACCTGGACATAATTCCTCATGCTACTGAGCTGGTTCAGCCATGCATCATTCTTGTCATATGAAGGACTAATGATAAAATAAAAAATAAAAACTGCACACCGTCTTTACACAACTTTTCCTGCCCATCTCGAATTCTTAGCAATTACTTTATTTCCTTTACAATAAAGAGGATTTAATGAATTGTTTTGACCAGTTGTGCGGTTTTCTGTTGAATCTGTTTTCCGCTTTAAGACCCTATTGAATCTGTCTGTTAACAAAACCTCGCTGCTAAATGACAACAGCATGGCCTAAAAGGGACTGCAGGAAGGCCAAACGCAGCACTAAACGTCAGGTCCATTACCTTTTACAAGACCTTATAAAACCTCATGAATACCATCCTAATCTGTTTCTGTCAATCTGCACTGTCCTGATTTTCTTTGTGCTTTCTAAGTTCTGTGTTGATTTTAGGTTTAGTTTTACAGCTTTTGTGTCTTGTTGTTAAATTCCTTGTTATCTAGCAAATAACTGAGTAAGTCTCCCTATAGCAGTAGCATCTACTGCCCACAAACACGGGAGCCATCTGGCCTTTTTCATCGGCCTTATACTGCCGTTTACTGCTCGAGTCTGTGCCTATGTGCTGCTTTTGTAAGAACACGCTACACAAAATGAAGGAGCAGAGAGATACAGAGTGTTCGACTCAGACAGATATGTAAGTAGTGACACTGAACAATATATTCACGAATAAGCCAACGTGAAAGAAGTTGGAGAAGGAGATATTGGATCAGGAGGAAATAATACTTGAACAATAATCTAAGACAGAAATGGGGATGCAAAGGGGAAATGAAACCTGATAGACAGTCATTGTAGCCAGACAAATGGACAGATAAACAGACAGTGAGACAGACAGATGAAGACAGAGTGCACCAGCGCTGTGATCTGACCAGCATAGGTCCGGTAATCCATCACGGCAGATGGATTTCAACGACACTTTGAGGGGGAAATATACCATTTCTCAGGACAGCTGGTTTGAATTATAACATTTTTATACATTTAGATAATTTAGCAGATAGCCGATTTTAGCCACATAAAAACACAAGATATAATGAGTGTCATGGTTCTTGATTTATACAATAACAGGCATGACTCAAGTAATCTTACAACTTAAGAAAGAGTAGTTAAAGTAAATTTAACATGAGTGTTTAAAGGTTTTTAGAGGATTTTCTACCTGCAGATGATTTTTGCTGAGTGACACAGTCCATTTATTTTCATATAGCACACAATTGGGACTGCCGTAACATCAGAGCAGCAATTGTTTAGTGAAGTTTTGTACCGGTCAGCAGTGGGAACAGTCTGTGTTTGCCAGCCTTTTTTTAGTGGAGCTCCAGCAGTAAACAGTCCACAGAGAGAAACAGACTGAGAGACATATGCGGGTGGCCTTAGAGATCAGTGTCAGCCCTCGGGCATCATTGGGCACTTCCTCTGCTTTGTGCCTTCCTCATATGTCACTCAGAAATGTTCAGACAGACAGTCATACATGCAAGCAGACAGAGAGATGGAACATTAGTAATAAAGAGAAGGAGAGGCAGCCTGAGAGGGGGAGAGGCAAACGATAGAGAGAAAAAAACGACATAGAAAGCAAAAGGCCAGCAGTTTGGACTTTTGTTGTATCACTGCTAGCCCTGGGGCATTATTTGGCACCCCCACTCCACCATGTCCTCCTCCTCATATGTCACACTGCCAGGGGGTCCCCTGCCCACCACTCCAGGGGCCTTGCTGTAACTGTGCTAATGCCTAAAATAACCTCCGCTAATGGAAGGGAGGCAGAGGGGACGGATCAATAGGAGTTATCAATGACATTGTTAGCTTCCTGCATGCTAACTTATTGTTTCTGTCGGATGTGTGCCGACTGCCCTGAGTTATTTTTGACCAAATGGCAAAAATGCTTTCAGATTCATGTTCTGGTTTATTAGATGGAGAAGCATTTATTACATTTCAATTGAGGCCTGTAAAGCTTTTCTGACTGCTGTTATTGTGTGTTTTATGAATTCAAATTAGACCTGAAGGTTCCTTTAAGGTTCTCACTTTACAGCAACAAACTGGATCTGACTGGAGTTGTTGCCCCAAAGGCTGGAACTATCTGCATTTTGATTTGTTTGCTTGGGTTAAGCTCAAGCTCTAAATTAATAGCGAATGTCACTTAAAGCCAGATTTTGTTTTGCTTTTAAAAAATTACAATTCAGTGTTGAGTTTGAACAGGCAGCCATGTCAAGCTGTAATCTAACCCTGTTTATGAAAAGATGAGAGTCCAAAATAGAGAGCGTCATGAAAAACTAAGAAGAGGGGAGGGCAGAATAAAGCATCGATTAACTGCTGACATTTATACATTCAAGCTTGATGAACACTCCCGACATAAAAGGTTTGTGGTCTGTGGACTTCTAGGAGTGAGAGCAAGCTTGCTGGTTAGCTTGACATTACACTTGTGTTGTAAGTAACTGTATGCACTGGTACTGAGAACATCATTTTCTGGTTTGTAGAAGCATTACTCCTTATGGGAATACCTAATATTGTTTCCTTGCTACTTAAACAAAGATGTAACATTTTCTCATAAAGTTTTCACAATTAAATCTGTGGAAAATGTATTTTATTACTCATAAAGATGTGATTATTGCTGTTGCAGTTGAGTATTGCTGCTTTCCATAACTCTATTCCTTCATAGATGACCAAAACATGATTCAGAGGAAAAAAAGGAAATTAAATGTGCTGCATGACAGCAGGTCACCGGTGCCATAGGACATAGTGCAGATGGTCTTTATAACACTTCATTTTATTGTGATACATGCAGTGAATTTTCTCCACTCAGCATCTTTGGAACTCACTGTCATCCGTGTGTTTATTCACACAAACTATCCCTCTCAGAAAATAATCTTTCTGCTTCTATAATGTCCTGCACACAGTGACCTTTCTGCACCTACGAGCAAATGTCTCGGGTGACTGTAACTAGTCTAAAAGATGACATAACCTCTGAAACAGCAGCACACACAAACACTACACTGTAGGTCGCACATTTTGCTCTTCTCCATCTGGCAGCTAATCTATGCATCATATGAGAAAACTCCCCACAGCACAGAGATAACGTCAGCCTGTTCAGTGTCGGTGCCCTTTAAATGACACCCTGCAAAAAACAAACTATATTTTTGAAGCCCTCTATAAAAGCAGGGCTCTGAGTGTGCATGAATGCATTTGTTTGCTCGTTCATGTGTTAAACTTTGTAGTATTTTGCACTGCAGTGTGTGGAGAAATTACAGCAGAGTCCTACGTAAGTGAAATATAGTGTGTGCAACATCTTCGCTGTAGCCTGTGGAAGTTTTTTGTACAGTTATTCTCATAGGTTTTAACAACAAACTTCACTTTCTCCAGTTCATCCCCCACACCTCCCGTGAGAACCGACAAAACACTTAGCACACTTGTCTCGCTATTACTATTAAGTTTAACACAGTATATGTCCTGCTGTACACGGACACTTACATAAAAAACTATGTGTCACACAGATGCAAAACATATGAGAACACACATTTTGAAAAATCTTTGTTGAGGAAACTATTAGGATTACAGTTTTCCTCCAGGTGCTTCAACACTTTGCACTCTGCAACAGCTTGTGAATGTATTTTCCAGCTTGCAGTGTGTGTGTGTGTGTGTGTGTGTGTGTGTGTGTGTGTGTGTGTGTGTGTGTGTGTGTGTGCGTGTGCGTGTGCGTGTGTGTGTCTCACCACAATTTGGTAGTGTCAGTCTGGACAGCAGCTTGCGTGCCCCTCCATCCTCGATGCAGCGCAGCTCCTGAATGTCTGCTTCCTCTCCTAACCACAGCTTCATCCACATGTTCTCACAGGAGCAGTGCAGAGGGTTCCCTGTCAGGATCCTACACACACACACACACACACACACACACACACACACACAAGAACTGTGAGTGGTAGAGCGTGAGAGTAAATGACATTTTAGAAGACAAAGCAATAGCTTGATTGAAATGTGTTAGTGTGAAAGGTCAACATTTTGGAAATACGCTTGTTGGCTGTCTTGCTGAGAGTTAGAGGATTCAGACTGATACAATTAATGTTTGTAAATACGAGGCTACCACATGCAGCCGGTTAGCTTAGCTAAGCGTAAAAACAGAAAACAGGAGGAGACAGCTAGGCCTGGCTCTAAAAGATCCACCTAGCTGCACCTCTAAAGCTCACTAATTATTAACACATTACATTGTGTTTGTGTAATCCGTACAAAAAGCAAAGTGTTGTTATGTCCTGGACTATTTCTTTTCTGGGAGTAGTAACTTCCTGGAGCTTAAACTTTATAGATAGATGTGAAAGTGTCTCATCTAACTCTCCGCAAGTCGAACTATTTATTTTAAGATGCAGTTTCTTTCAATGTCCACTTGGAATGAAAGAATAATCTTTTGACTGTATTGAATAGGCTATACAATATAAAGAACACACCAGGCCTACAGCAATGCTCTACTGTTGGTTGAGCTTTTGGCATGTTTTTCTCTTGTCTAGCAAATGGGCTACAAATGCATCTCGTTGTGCAACCCTGTGTTGCATAATGGCAATTAATGATCCTTTTCAATATATCTCAATGTAAAGTGAAAATGAATGCTTTATTACAAGTAATATTATTAAGTAATGGGAGACTGAGTAAAGGGTATATTTGGGTGGAGCATGTACGCCTTTATTGACAGGTGTCATAACCATGCCTTGATAGTTCATTACTGTGTGTCTACTTCATCTCAATTCTCCACCCTGTTGCCTATATCTAATTAACGGTAATCCCAAGATTGCAGGCAGCAGTAACATCACATCCGGAATCTACAGGTGTCATCACAGATGCTGTAGTGAGCCAGGAACAGACAGACACGGAGATTGACACACTGATAGAGAAGGCTGAGCTGAACTCACAGATAAGACATGTTGAGGTGTCTGAATATTCTCCAGGACAGCGATGACAGGTTGTTATCTTTCAGATTCCTGGAAATTAGGTCGAACATCAAGGAGGGAGATTACGTTTTCAAAATCACAACAAAATATTAGGTTGGTGTTACTGAAAGTAATTTGTATATGCACCAATAAGGCTGAAATATTTTTCATCAATTAAAGTAACACAAGGTACATTGATCTTTAACTGTAGTTATGATAGACATTTATAAATCCTGTTTTTTTCTTCTTTACATTATGATATACTGTACAACAATAAATAATACAATAAAGGAATTAAATTGGTAACTGCTAACTAAAGGTGATGAATAAATCATATCAATCATATAAAGCAAGGAATAGATGCATGATTGTACTTACAGGTACTGTATCTTGATGTTGTTTTGAAAGGCCAGTTTAGATACATATGTTAGCCTGCTGTTGATCACCGTTCTGAAACAAAAACAGCGTCATCATGAACACAACAATTATCAACAACAACTACAATATCAGAAAACATAAATTCAGGTTCCTGATCAGTCCATAAAGTCTGAGGAAATATATTTGGAAGCAGTTTCTAATAGGAGGAGACACATTATTATTATTATTATTATTATTATTATTATTATTATTATAGCATCTGAATATCGACATCGGGAGATAAGCATCGTTATATGAGTGTAGGTTGATGCTGTGTGGTTCTAACTTTTTTTTAAAGACAGAAAGGCTTTTGTTCACATTGAAAATAAACAACAAGCAGTTCATCTAGTTTGCCATTAAGGTGAAGTTCAAATGAGCAAAGACTATCAATCTGAAGATAATATACATAATCTGGATGTATTTGTCATTTATTTATTTATGATTTGTGTCACATAGACATATAAGACACCATAAATGCCATTGCAGAGGTGAAACGTTTGTCAGAAATGAACATAACTAACATAAAAAACTAAGTGTTTTCTCTTCTGAGAGACCAGAACACCTGCCTCTTTCTAACGTAAAGGTTTAGCCAGATTTAGGTTTTGTACCAAACATCAACAGACCATCTTTCCTTGTACTGATCATCATGAATATTACACAAGAAATTAATAAATCATACAAAATTAAGATCCCACCTCACTAATCCAGGGCTGTCCATGCAAAATGTCCCAGTTAAAGATATCTCTGTTCTGGTATGCATATTTCTACATTTAACAGATGTCTCAATCGAAAGCTTTTTTAATATGCAAAAAACTGCTTTAAGAGTGAGGTGCTGTACATTACTCAGCCCTGTTAAAACCAGGTGCAGAGTGTGTGTGCACTTCAGCAGACATCATTATCTGATGTGAAAAGTTGGTCTAGCAGATGTGCTGTGACGGATTCATCTCATCATTTATAAAACACGACAATTAGTTATTGTATAAACATCTAAACTGTGAAATATCATATAAGTATCAAGACAGAGTGTTATTGTTTTTAAGTATTCCTCAGACAGGTGGGACAGTTCATTATTGTGCCTTGAATGCAGCACTCGTTTTGTTCCCACTGGGTCCGAAAACAATTGAAAGCATATACTCGTAACGTGCTATGTACTAATCTGTCTACCAAATGGGATATTGGTTAGGAAATTAGGTAATGTCCACTTAACAGATTATTATGTTGCGAGAAAGTGCTGCTTGGTATATAATTCTTATAGTTCTATAAAAAAAACATTTTAAATAAGAAAATAAAATGAGACACACCAAAGCACAGTAACTACAAAACCCTGCGATATACAGCAGGGTTTTAAAGCAACAGACATGGATGATATATTGCCTTAAGCAAAGAAAAATAATTATCAATAAAGGCAAAGTAAATCAATATTTCATAAAGTAAATTATACCAAGTCAAATATGCCATTCAAATGTAGTGAATTTCTTTGTCTTTTTGCCCTAAAAGGCTGGTTATATTTGGGCCTTTAGATTATACATTGTGCACTGCGGGAACATAAGATGTAATTAACAGAACAGCCACATAATATAGAAATATATAACATAAAAGCACTGTGTGTAATCATTTATTAGCAAATGTGTCTATTGAAAATATCTCTGAATGTTTGCTGTGGGCCAAAGGGTTTGTCTTGGTAATATACGCCATAAAGGACTTACAGGTTCCTGAGATTCTTGTAGTAGTGCAGGTCTTTGTCGTTGATGGAGGAGAAGCTGCTCTGGTTAGCGATGTAACTGTCGGGGGATACAAGTGTGTGTCAGCAGGCTCATTTGTTAACAGAGGGAAGCAAACAGAAGCATTTCAACAAGACAAAAGGACATAATAAGCCCATATGATTACAGTTTAAAAATGAAATGCAGCTGATAAATGGCACATGGGGGGAGCCTTTAGTTTTTAAAAGAAACAGGCACAGCTCTCTTCCATCTTTTCCTCAGCTGCGCTGGAGCAAGGCACTTGACCCCTTTAGGGGCCAACAGGAGATGATTGTGAGCAAGTCCCTCGTGTGAATGAGTAAAACTGTGTGAACGGGCTCTGAAAAACAGTATGTGTACTTTTCAAAAATCACAGCTTTGGGATCAGATGTCTGAGAACATTCAGAGATAAACTAAACTCGAACAATCTCACCTACAGAGGGAACATGCTGTAACAGTGACAGCAGAAACATTCAGACTTACTGTTGCATGTATTGTTTTTCTGAATCAGAAGGTCATTAGGTAAGGTTGTTAAAAGTGGTACACATACATCATACGACGTGGAGAAAAAATGTAAATCTCTAATTAGAGTCATTGATTTCCAAGATCATTGCATGGCTAAAGCAGTTAAGGACCTTCAGTCTAAGATTTATTTGTGTTTCTATTTATTTCAAATACACAAGAGGGACCAAATGTGTGCACATCCAGGCAAAGATACTCAGATGAAAAAGAATACTTAACTGCAGGGCACAAAGGAGGTCTGCACACTTTTAGGTTCCAAATAAAATTTGATTTCTCTTTTTCTCTTTTCAGGGCAATGTTTCGATCTATAAGATCTTCCTCAGGCAACCTGGCGAAGATCTTGTAGATTAAAACTCTGCCTTAAAAAGAGAAATAAACAATTAATTTGGAGCCTAACAGTGTGCAGACCTCCTTTGTGCCCTGCAATTATTTCAAATACAACATGATACGCTGTATTTTACCTCTCAAGTCTTCAAATCGTTACCAGAATAATTGCATTGTTGTTGATCCAAGAAGATTGATCAGTGAGGGTTGAAAAGACAACACCTAACCCTTAAAAATATTTTATAGGGGTGTTCTGCTGGCATATGGGGTCTAAAATGCTGTTGCACACCACACACTATGTAATCGTAACAACCCTGCTTAGCGTCTGTCAGGGGACTTTAGTCGCACCACTCCTCTCTCTGCCCTCATTTCCTGTCAGCTCTCCACTGTCACAATCAAATAAAGTCAAAATAAAGCCTGAAAAAAAGCCAGTAAAAAAAAAGTATAATAAAATGTGTTGTGTGCCTTTCAATAATTAAAGAAGCTGGCCCAGAACATTAGCATTATTCAGTGGTTTACACTCTGATAAATTAAACTCAGCATCTTCAACACACTGTTTCACAAAATTACGTTCACTAAAGAGTTAAATTGGCTGATAATAACGACACACAGTTCAAATTAAATTCCCACTAAATGTTTGAATGGTAACAATCTTATTTGTAATCTACAATAAATCACCAGCTTCAACATCAGCAGATAAGTATCTGTAAATCGAAAGCAGATAGAGTTCTAGTTTACGCTGCTGTATGATAACAGCATGCACATACTGTATCTCTGGTGTTTCATCAGGTTTGATGTACACTGTATGTTTGTCTGAGTGAGCGGGGAGGAGTTAAGTGTGGAGTTACTACACCCACATGTGTCCATTAGCTGTAAATCTACTATGATTGCGTGTAGGCAATAATATCAGTATTGTGATGCAGAAGTAGATTTTTTTTACTTTTTCATCTCTCTTAAAGGCTGCATTACCTATGAAACAACTGCCTGTGTTGTTCCTCTTATGTTAATATTTATGAATGAGCCAACACCCCATAATAATCTCCAACATTATCAATATGAAGGTTATCTGTCAGTCATTAGGTAGGATGTTTTCCTGACAGGTGAACTAAATATGATGTGTTTGAGTTTTTAAACTAAACACACATAGATAGAGCAGAGATGACATATCAACACAAACGGTGGTATTTGAGTGTTTACACCCATTTAGGAATCCACATCGATGCGGACAACTCATTATAGTCTGTCAAATTGTGTGTCCAGATATATTCAAATCAGGGTGTTTAACCAATTACCACGACAGGGGACATCATAACCTAGCTCCCCGGTTTTTTTTTTTGGCAAGGTCGTTGTAGAATTAGACGCTGCACGGTCATCAGTAATTTGTCTGTTTACATTAGCACTCAGTGAATGCTTTTCACCAGACTGCTGGCTCATTTAAACAACGTCCAAGGCTTCTCCCAAGTTCATCTCTGACAAGTCATTATCAACAAGGCCGTTTATCTTTGCCAAGAAAGATAGTGCAGCAATTCAATATTTTAATCTCCTCTTTTAATTGCTCTCAGATAAAAATGCTTATAGGCCTACGTGTCAGAGTTTATTTCTAGGCCACGTGACGTTTTATGAAAAGGGGGTATAGTACATTTTAAATGCAAACTGAGATGTTGTCTTGAATTTTCACCCAGCGTCCCGAAGAGAAGGGTCCAGTGTTCAAAT